>NC_045427.1:33285285-33585285 GCF_902635505.1 Sarcophilus harrisii
CTGTTTGGTCTTGTACTCAAAGGACTATGACAAATAATAAAAAATAAAAAGGAGTGGGGAACAGTTCAGTAAAACCGACAACCAAATTAACATAATACAACACAAAGAGGAGAAGATGCGATTTCTCAACTCCTTTCCTGGGTCAAGCATGGTCATTGCAGGGATAAAGCATTTTGTAGAAAGGATTTGTTTTCATTCACATCACTGCATTCCTTCTATGTCTTGTTTAACTAGTGGTGCTTAGGGAAGTCAATGGAAAGGCATGTGAGAAGGAAGAACAAATAGAAACAAAGAATTCTTAAGAAGGGGGAGAATACAGAATCATCCAGAATATGAGCTCCCAAATATGTCAGGTGGCAAAAGAATGGGGCAGCTATTGGATGATCCATAGCCTCATGCTATGTGCTGATGATGTGCAGAACAATGGAGAAGGACCCCATTGGCTTGGGTAGAGCCCTCTCAGTGAACTTAGGAAGGATGTGATAAAAAGGGGTCTCAGCATAGGTGTCCATGGCTGAGTGGATTTCTGCACAGCTGGAACGCCCAGACTCCAGTGAGTGTCTGACAGACCAGGATGCTCTCCTGAAGTTCTGCTTCAGTGAAACCACAAATAAACAGAGTCCAACAAACTGAATCTGCAGAGGAGCCGAGCCTCATATGGGGCATGTTGTGACTGCCTTCAAGTATCAAAAGGGCTATGACAAGGAGGAGGGGGTGACTTCTGCCTGATAACAAAGTACAGAAAGGTGATGAAAGCAGGGAAGGTGCAGAGAAGCTGAGTTTAGACTTAAGCTAAGAACAGCCTCCCTGGCAGTGAGAACTATGTAGAAGTACAATTGATGAGCCAGTCCTGGAGGCAGTCGTCATAAGAATAATAGCTCACATCCCTACAGTGCTTACTAAGTGTCAGGCACAGAGCTGGGCACTTTACAATCATGATTGCTCCTGATTCTCTCAACAACCCTAGAAGACTGAGACAAAGGTTAAGTGACTTGTCCAGAATCACACAACTGAAAAGGATCTCAGACTGCAATGGAATTCAGGTCTTCCTGACAATGAGGCTCTATCCACTGCATCAATGAGCTCCCTTGGGAGTTAGGCCTCCCATACTAGGCATCTTCCAGAAAAGGCTACAAGGACTCTGTTTGAAGATCTGGAAAGAGGACAGACGATCACATATGGGTTAGACAAGCCCTTCTTTGGGGTGGGAATTATTTGATTGTGTCACCTCATGATTCTTGGCTGGGAAAGGAATCAAGGTCAGAACTCATCACAGCCATGGCATCTTCCTCTGAGACCTGGAAACTCCCCCTGGAGGCAGCCCAGAGAAGCTGCCCAGTCCCAGCTGAGGGGAAGGTGAAGCCCCTGGGGCCCTGATGCCTCCTTGAGCAGCAGCTGGGCAGGTTTTTGTTCAGGGCTGTATCACTGTGGGAGGCCAGCTATACTCCTGCTGACAGTAATAGACTGCAGCATCCTCAGCCTCCACGTTACTGATTGTGAAGGAGTAATCTGTCCCAGAGCCACTGCCACTGAACCGGGCAGGGACCCCGGAGTGCAGCTTGTTTGTATAATAAATTAGGAGCTTGGGAGCCTCCCCTGGCTTCTGTTGGTACCAACTTAAGTAATTACTAACACCCGAGCTGGTCTTGCAGCTAATGGTGACCCTCTCTCCTGGAGACACTGACAAAAATTCTGGAGACTGAGTCACCACAATGGCCCCCCTGGAACCTGGAATGAAAAAAAAACATGATCCATATGATTTCATTGTCCTGGACTTTCAATTCAGAATGATGAAGCAAAGGGGAATAGACCAAACCTTTCTTTCTCCCAACCTCCCCTAAGCACATCCCAGAGATGGCCAGAAAGCAATGGAGCATGTGCAGGATCCCTCACCTGAGATCCAGAGCAACAGAGAGCAGAGGAGCTGAGCCTGGGACCCCATCTCCTCCCCTGGCCTTGGATGTTGCTGAACAGTAATCCCACCCATGATCTGGCATTTATGAGTCTAAGCACCTGGGGCGGTCTCTGGGGAAACATGCAAATCAACAGATGGGGGCAGGAGGAAGTAGAAAGGCTGAATGATCTTAAGAACTTTTCTTTCAAGTACCTGAATTATTGACAATTTCATTTTATAAAAGGCATGATAATCCTTTCTTTTCCCCAAAACAGCGGTGTCAGGCTAATGTCCCCCATCGGTTATAGAGTGACTTAGTTCATTATCAATATTTTATTGTAATTTTTGTTAATTATGTTAAATTTTTAAGCTTTTATTCATTTTAAACTTTAATACATTCAAAAACAAAAAAGAATTTTTTATTTATGGGGCACACTATGAAAACAAGATTCAATACAACATGAATTTCCCTTTAACGGTTTCCTTTTTTTTTTTTTTGAAACTATAATTAGCATGATTGTTTTCAAAGTTACCTGGTTTTTCTGCATTTTTTTCTGAGTTTTCTTTTGTTCTCTGCTTTGCACTCACTTTGCATTCTTTTCTCCTTCCCTCCCCAACTCATCCTACAGAAAGCTTCCATTAAACTTAACTATATGTATGTAAGTATATATTTGTGTCAAACCACAAAATATGTATTTCTGTTTATCAGTTCTTTTTCAGTATATGGATAACATTTTCCTTCATAGATTCTTTGTTATTGATATGAGTATTCATAATACTTAAAATGTCTTAGTTCAAAGTTTTCCCTAGAACACTATTGCTCTTCCAGTGGACAAGAACCTCTTGCTTCTGGTCATTTCACTCCATCGTTTCAAACAAGTCTTTCAATATTTTTCTAGAAACAACATGATTCTAGAAAAATATAGACTCATTTCTTATATCACAATAACTTTTCATCAAAATCTCTATCACAACTCACTGAACCATGACCCAATTTTTGGGCATCTCAACCTCCAGTTCTTTGCCACCACAAAGACAGCGGCTACTATATCTAGGGGCTAAATCAGATTGTGCTGATATATCAAGTACATATCCAGATTTCCCTTCCTACTTCATAGTATCAAAAAGAAATAATCCCATTCCCTACTGATCTCCCATCATTTTTACATCTCTCTTTGAGGGAGAATTTAATCTAGAATAGAATTTCTCCCCGCTGACTCTCCTACCTTTTAGAGAAAGAAAATTCATTAAAGCAAGTCAACAAATAAACAAAAAGGGCTCAGTTTTTCTTATATGCAGAGATTTCAAGCAGATACCTAGATATCAGATGATCTCCCATCCATCTCCCTTATATCATGTCTCTGAGTAAGTAATGTGGTCTGTTTCATCACCAGATCTACTGCTTCTTGCTGTGCAGGTGGTTTATTTTAATGTCAAGAACACTTGAGTTTCTCCCTCTATCGAACTTCACTTAAATACACTCTGGATGTTTCCCACTCAGTTTCCTATATACCCTGAGATGAGTATAACTTGTTCATATGAAATCCTATTCTATGTGTGACCCTTCCCCAACAGCCCTGTTACATTTGAGTAATATATAATATAGCTGTGAGTTGTTTCCCACTGTCTTAATGATGGCTGAGGTATAAATTGCTTCCTTGTGTTGTTGTGAAACTTTAGTTATCATGGTGGCTTTTTCTTATCTCAACTTAAGTCATTTGTATGTAGCATCTGAAGCCATGCAGTTTAGTCTTTGCTACTTTGTAAATTTTTACCTTTTATTTACTATTCATTCATGTATCCTCTTGTAATCTTTATTTTAGCTACTCTTTAGGATATCTAGCTGAAAGAGAATTAAAGATAGGTTTTCCCTTCTGTTGTTTTGTATACTTTAAATCCCTTCTGACACTCATCAAATATATTCTTATATCTCTTGTTTAAGTATTCAGACAGCATCTCTTTCCAAGAAACTCTCTTCTTCTCCCTCACTCTCACTTCTTTCTCCCTCATTACGCCCTCCATCTCTCTCTCTATGTCTCTCTGTCTCTCTCTCTTTCTCTCTCTGTCTCTCTCTCTCTCTCTCTCTCTCTCTCTCTCTCTCTCTCTCTCTCTCTCTCTCTCTGTCATTTTGATCCTAATCTATATAAGGAAGATATTGTGAATGCATTATTAAAGGCTGACACTCAGGCAAGCATGTAACCTCTCAATGTTGGTTCTTTCTTCACTTCTTTCTCTATATCTCTCTTTTCATTTTTCCTCTGCTTTCTGTTTCTAACATTCTAACAAAGGTAAATGTATCCATTTTCTATCGAGATTACACACACACACACACACACACACACACACACACACACAACTACACACTTGGGGAGTCATATAGCATTCTTAAAATCCCTCCCCCTTCTTCCCTAAGGAGAGAAATCAGCCTGTAACTTGAAGAGAAAAAACAGTCACTAAGCTGTGGTGGAAACACAAATTATATTCATTCCATACAAATAACTACACAATTTTCCTTATTTACCTATATGGAGCATAGATACCTCAATCCAAACTTAAAAACATTTATTTAAAAATGTGTCTTCTTTATAACTTGACAACTTAACTCACAATATTTGTTCTCAGCAAATGCATATTTAGATACTATCTTCCCTGTTTCTTTTTTGTAGACACTCCCACTAATATTAACAAAGCCCAATCTTGTTTGTTTCTTTCCCTTTCAGACCAGTGGGAGAAGGGCTGAATGGCAGTGAATGAGAAAGATGAATCAATCAAACCTGTAACATTATTTTTTTTACTTTCTAGGATTTTCTGTGCTCTTTAACTCGATTAATCAGCCATGTGGACTTTAATAATAAAAAATTTCAATTCTCTGATCTTGAAGGATTATTTACTAATGGAATGAAATGACTTTGTCAAATAGGGGCTTGAGAAATTGAAGAAAGATTTTATATTCTTCTAACTTGGGGGTATTTTCATGTCATACTGGTAGACTTAAGTTGAATCTGAAGTGACCTGAATTACTGGTTCAGAGGAAGTACTTGTGTTGTGAAATGAATGGAGTAGGCTTTTAGTATGTAAACTGGACCACCATCTCATAGCCAAGTCATATACTATCCCACCTCAGCTGGTTAACTGTTGCTAGAACAATGATGGCGTAGTATTTTCCAGATGGAAACAGGGGAATGAGACAGGAATGGCTATGTTTATTATCAGGCGCACCTTTTACTACTAAGACTTACCAATAATACCTTCCTTACATAAATTAGCATCATAACTCTACATCAGGAAAGGACCTCAGGGGCCATTTTGAGCCAAACTTTCACACTGCTCCTCCTTCCTTCCTCCTGTTGAATTATTTCTGCTTGAATATTCATTATTCTACTCATTTCTTTTGTTTTTAGTTTCCCCAGATCAAGCTGGGTCATTCCAGGGATGAAATATTCAGTTTTCTTTTTCTTTTATTTTTTCCATTTATATCATAGCTGTTCTTCTATGTCAAACTTTCCTAGTGGTGCTTAGAGAAGTCAGTGGAGAGGTATATATTAGCAAAGGGCAAATGGAACGAAAGAATTCATAAGAAGGGAGAGAATAAAGCACATCATCCAAAATGGAGGCTCACAAATATGGGATGTGGCAAGAGAATGGGACAACTGTTGGATGATCCATATGATCCATTGTGTCCTGATGATGTCCAGAAACATGGAGAAGAGCACCATTGATTTGACTGGTGTCTTCCCAGAGAACTTAGGAATGACAAAAGGGGCCTCATAGCATGAGCATACATGACAAAGTTCTCATCTGCAGAGCTGGAAGCCCCAGACGCCAGTGAGTGACTGACAGTCTGTGATGATTTACTGGTGTTCTGTCTTAATAAAATCCCAGATAACAGAATCCAATAAACTAAAGCCACAGAATAGCCATGCCTGACATGTTTGTGTCTGTCCTCTGTGTCCATCTCTTCTCTATTAGTAGCTGGGGTAACTCCCTCCTAGATCCCAAGCTGTTCGAGGATTGCCCTGGTTAGAGAACCCTTGCAATCCTGTTTTCCCTCCTGGGTATCCCATAGGAGAATGGCCTGAGGCAGGATGGTGTCCAGACAGAGGGAAGCAGCCAGGATGGGAAAAGGGCCAGAGGCCCAGAGATAGGATAGTTGTCTGAAGAAAAAGATACAGAGGGTGAGTATGGGAGAGGACCAACATGGGGCATGTTACAAGCAAGTATCCAAAGGGATGTTACAAGGATGGGGGTGAGACTTGTTCTGTTCCAAAGCTCAGAAAGATGGACAGAGAGTGAAGTGCAGAGAGACTGAGTTTAGACTGAACCTAAGAATAGACTCCCCGGCACTGAGAATTATTTAGAAAGATAATTGATGATATGGTGCTGGAGGGAGTAATAACTGCATTTGAACCCAGGTCTTCCTGACAACATGACTATTCCCCAGAGCTTTGAACTCCCTCCAGGGGAACAGCCCTCCCCCTGCACTGGAGGTCTCCAAATAAAGGCAATAAGAACACTTGGTGAGGATTTGGGAAAGGAAATCTCACGTTTGGGTTAGAGAAACCCACCTTTGGGGCATCATCTAATTATTTGTATTGTGTCACTCCATGGTCCTTGACTGGAAAAAAATGAAGGTCAGAGATCATCACAGCCCCAGCATCTTCCTCTGAGAACTAGAAATTTCCCCCTGAGGCAGCCCAGAGAAGCTGCCCCATCCCAGCTGAGGGGAGGGAGAGGCCCCTGGGACCCTGATGTCTCCCTCAGCAGCTGCTGGGCAAGTTTTTGTTCCAGGATGTATCACTGTGGGAGGATTGCTATAACTCTGAAAACAGTAATAGACTGCAGCGAATTATATAATCTTGCTATTGCCATATATAATGATCTCCTGATTCTTCTCATTTCACTTAGCATTAGTTCATGTAAGTCTCTCCAAGCCTCTATGAAACCATCCTACTGGAAACTAGGTTTATTTACTTTCAGGTGGATGACCAACTTTCAGGTGAAGAATTAACCTATTAAGGAAGACTCTGGTGGGAATCTTGTTGGCAGTGATTAAGAGGGAGGACCCTACACCCTTTTACCTCATGAATGTCACAGGATAACCTATTTATTTTTTCTTTAAAAATAGACAATCAAGGCATATTTGAATTTCTGTTAGGTGCTCTTTTCTTGTCATATGTAACCTAGTACATTGTAGTTAGCTTTTGTAATTGCTCGACTGGAACAAAATCAGCACAGGAGAGGACCCTAATGAGGTCCTTGTCTTCAATTGGAAGTTCAATTGGAAAAGGGATTGACTTCAACCTAAGGTCACCCGTCGATGGCTTCCACATTATTTGAAAAGAGTTTGTTGAGAACACTGTGGAAGCATTCTGTTCTTCAAATCCCTTCACCTCCTCTAAGGAAAGACATCAGTCAATATCTGAAAGAGAGAAAACAGTTACTAAACTGTGTTAGAAACAGAAATTCCACCTGTTCCTTCCATTTCACTGCACAACTGTCCCTTCTTTCCTAATATGGAGTATTGGTAGCTCAACTCTAACTTATAAGATTTAGAACCAATTAATTCTTCTTTATAACTTGACAACCAACTCACCCTTTTTGTTCTCAGCAATTGGATGTCCACACACCTTTTCCTCTTTCTTTTTTTGCAAGTTCCCATTAATTTTAAAATTACTCAATCCCATTTTCTTCTATTCCCCTCAGATCAGTGGGAGAATGGCTGAAGGCCAAGAAGTGAAAAAGGTAAATCAACCAAACCTGTAACAATAATAATTTTTATGATCTGCTTGTACATCCTGTGCTCTCTAATTCCCATAAATCACATGGCCTTTAACAATGAATTTTTCAATATTTTTATATGGGATGGAATGATAATTGAAAATGCTGCCTTTATTCTATGGGTAGTTCAAAAGACAGTGCCAGAATTCAAAGAACTTAAAATCAAATGGGAGAACAGTAGAGCCAAACTATCTATGTACACAGACACATGACCCTTGGGTGTCATCCAATTATTTAGATTGTATCACTCCATGATTCTTGGCTGAACTTGTCATAGTCTCAGCATCTTCCTCTGAAACCAAGAAACTTCCCCCACCCCAAGGCAGCCCAGACAAGCTGCCCCTGACCCATCTGAGGGAAAGGAGATGTTCCTGGGACACTGATACCACTTCAGTAGCTGCTGGGCAGGTTTATGTTCAGAGCTGTAGCACTGTGAGAGGAAAGCTATTACTTTGCTGACAATAGTAAGCTGCATCATCTTCAGCCTCCATGTTGCTGATTGTGAGGGAGAAATCTGTCCCAGAACCACTGCCATGAACCAGGCAGGGACCCTAGATGCAGGGTGGATGCATGTTAAATTATGAGCCAAGGGGCCTGGCCTGTGTTCTGTGGGTACCAGTGTAGGATGGTACTAATGTTCTGACTGGTTCTGCAGGACATGGTGACTCTCTCTGCTGGAGACGCAGTCAGGAAGGCTGGAGACTGGGTCAGCACAATGGCCCCTCGGGCATCTGGAATCACAAACACAAGAGAAATAATGAGAACAATGCCGGGCCATATTCCCAGCAGGAAGATCTCTCTGACTGTGGTGAATTAAACCTTCAGGGGCTGGTTCCTGCCCTCATGATAACCAGTGCAGAGCCACATTTTTTCCCTGACCCTCAGAATCTTACCCCTTCCCAGTTCTGCCCAGAGGGACAAAAGACAGGCTTCTCTCTGCTCTTCCTCACTCACCTGGGATCCAGAACAACAGGAGAAAGAGCATCTGAGCCTGGGCCCCCATCTCCATGTGCCTGAGCTCTGAGCTGCCCAGCACCTTCTTCCTCAGCTGCCTTTAAATAGCTGCTCTCATCAGGGAGCTTCCTGTGCTGGGAGTGAGCCAGGCAAAACAGCCCAGAGAGGGAGGCTTCTGCTCAGAGGCAGACCCAATGATCTCCCCTCTTGGCTAACCCAGAACCCTGAGCTATATCACTGCAGCAGTCCCCTTCTGGAACCTTGGGATGGGTTTAGCCCAGTGGGATTAGATCTTACCCTGTCTTTATGAGTCCTGAAAACCTCAGAGATGCCGATAAAGCTCAGGACCAGAACTGTCCAGGCCAGAAGAGATTCACATATGTGGTTAGTGGCTTCAACAGGATTCCCCTCCATTCTAGCCTGAAGCACCTGCCCATCACTCATGATTTTTAATACACTCCCCACCAGTTCACAGAGATTGCTTTGAGTATATGATCATTAGGGAGAGCTTTGTAGGCATTTGAGTCAGTACAACAGAAGGGAGTCATTCCTAGTCTTGATATCAATACTGCTGGATTGCTTTCCCATCTAGATAATTAAAAGGGCTACTGAAGAATATTCCTGCTATCAAAGTCTTTGGAAATTGCAAATGGTTCAGCATCAGAAAGTGATCTGGTTTAAGGAGAAGAAATGACATCAATGAAGAGGAATTACAATCACTTCGCTTGTATACTCATATAACAAGAAGACGTTGCCCTTCAATCTGCAGCTGAAATCTCCAATATGTGAAATCTTCCCCACTGCTCTATGAGTTCCTGGGGACCTGGGAGCACCTTACTGTTCCCCTAGCATCTCCAGCTTTTAGCAGAGAGATGGCTGATGATAAATACCTAATGGGTATCAAATTCATTAATTTATTCATTCATTTGGCACAATAAGAAAAGCTTTGGATGGGCCCCTGCTATTTTTTGTCCTTTGTTCTCGAAGAGGACCATGACATCAGGGAGATGATGCCATGACATACAATTGAAGTGGATTTGAGTGAGGAAGGTCTGTGCAAGGTCACCTATCTCATTTTTCTCTCTAGACCCATTTGGGTCAAGAGGCAAGATATAGCGCAAGATGATAAGAGATGAGCTTATGTACTAAAGGAAACTCATTTTCCTTCTTGTTGTCTCTACACAGATGATGTAGAAACTTAGGGACATGAACACCCATGCAAACAGAAAAGTCATAGAATCATTCTAAAGGAATGCACCTGGTTGAGGGCGAGGGATGCAGGGTGGTATGTGATACTGTGTATGGATCACCCACCCTGGAGTCAAGACCTAAATTCCAATAAAATGTCAATAATTTTTTAGATATAGGATTCTGGGCAAATCACTTTACCCCAACTGATTCCAAAAAATTTGGGGAAGAGGGGAACCCCCTAAGATTACATGAATCATAACCTAGAATTTGTTGTAGAAGTGAAAGGAAGCTTCTCTCCCCTAGACCATGACTTTCCAAGTTCCCAGAGAAACCTACTCGCCTGGCTCCCCAGGGCCAGTCCAGCTTCTTTCCATCCCTGCTCCTTTTCCAGCCCCATCAGGGATCAATGGGGCAGGGTCATGACTGTGCTCAGCAGCTGTCCCCTATTGCTCCTCCCCATCACTGTGTCCTGTCCCTGTACCCACCCAACCTTGTACACAGTCCTTCTCGATCCTCAGCTCACAGGCAATCCACAGACAGACCCTGGCCCCTGGCTCCAGGCCTTCTGCCCTCAGAAGCCTTCTGGTGGTATTTTCTCTCCTGCTCCATAATCGGATCCTTTGCACTTCTGGATATTGGAAATAATAGGGGGCTGCATTAACAGGTGAAACATGTGGCCCAGACAGGAGTTTTTCCATTGTTTGAACCTTCCCTTGTCAACCAAAGGATGGTCAGGCAGTACAGAGGATAGTGTACTGACCCTGAATTAAGAAGGTTTGAATTCAAATCCAGCTTCTAACAGTTACTACTTGTGAAACCCTGGAAGAGTCTACATCAGCTTCCTCATCTCTAAATTCAGTATAAAAACATTCCCCACCACCTAGTATAGTCGTGTATCTGGAAAGGACTGATACTTTTAAAACATTTTCCAAAGTTTAAAAGCACTTCATTTAGATCATTAATTTTGTCATTTACTAAGAAGTGCACATAAAAGAACAAACTTCCTATCATTAACATTTTATTTAGACTTTTTGATAATTTTATTATTTTCTTTGGTTTTTATATTTACTTACAACTATATCCCGTTCACCTCTACAAGTCAGCAACACCTCCTTTGCCACAAAGATTTATAAAAAAAAGGAGAAAAAAACAGTTCAACAAAACCAAACAGTGTACATTTCTCGCATCATACATAATACATTGTAAGACACTAAAGAAACATCATTTCCTAAGACAAGAGAAATTGAAGGTTGATGAAAAATATAATCAGTCTTATGATGAAAAATATTCACTAACTAGCTTTAAGAAAAAGTAGTAGGAAACACTTTCACATTTAATCATCAGTATTAGTTTTTTCATCACTTTCTCAAGTCTAGTCAAATCAACAAAACATTAAATCAAGCACTGATTTTGAATATTTGATGATATCTGAGTTTTAAATGTTCACAAGGAAAATTTAGCAACCAATTTATCAATTAATGGGAATCCACTCAATTTCCAGTTCCTTAGCACTATAAAAAGGTCTGCCACAAATATTTTTGTGCATGTGGGTCCTCTTCTCTTTTTTATTATCTCTTTGGGATATTGACCTAGTAGTGAGACTGCTACATCAAATGGTATACATAGTTTTATAGCTCTTTGGATATAGTTTTCAACTCCACCAACTATGTATTAATGTTCCAATTTTCCCACCTCCAACATTCATCATTATTTTTTTCCTATCATCTTAACCAATCTGAGAGTTGTGAGGTAATACCTCAAAATTATCTTACTTTGTATTTCTCTAATCAATAGTGATTTAGAGAATTTTTTTTCTATGACTAGAAATGGCTCTAATTTCTTCATCTGAAAATTGTTTCTATCCTCTGACTATTGATCAATGAATTGTATTGTTATAAATTTGAGTTAGTTCTCTACACTTTTAGACATGAGGCCTTTTTCAGAAACACTGGACATAAAAATAAATTTCCCAGATTTTGCCCAATCTTGATTGTACTGGTCTTGTTTGTGCAAAAATCTTTCAATTCAATGTAATTGAAATTATGCATTTTGAATTTCACAATGTTCTCTAGGGTTTTTTTTTTTTTTGGCCATAAATTCCTCCCTTTCCACAGAGCTGACAAGTAGACTATCCCTTGCTCTACTAATTAGCTTCTGATATCAGCCTGTATCTAAATCATTAATCTATTTTAACCTTATTTTGGTATAGAGTGTTAGATGTTGGCAATTTACTAGTTTCTGCCTTACTATTTTCCAATTTTCCCAGTAAGTTTGTCAAATAGTGAGTTCTTATCCCAGAAGCTGGTGTCTTTGGATTTGTCAAACACTAAGTTACTATAGTCATTGACTGTTTGTGTGTTGTATTTTTAATCTATTGCTCTATTTCTTAGCCAGTATCAAATGGTTTTGATGATTGCCTCTTTATATTACAGTTTTAAGTTTGGTATGACTAGGCTACCTTCTTTTGCATTTGTTTACATTAATTCCCTTGATATTCTTGACCATTTATTCTTCCAGATGAACTTTATTATTTTATCTAACTTTATAAAGTAACTCTTTTGACAGTTTGATTAGTATCATAATGAATAGGTAGATTAATTCAAGTGGAGTCGTCATTTTTATTATATTAGCTTGGTCTATGAGCGAGCAATTGGTATTTTTCCAATTGTTTAAAGCTAATTTTGTTTAAAATGTGATTTTATGATTGTATTCAGTATAATTCCTGGCTATGTTTTGGCAGGTAGACTCTCAAATATTTTATATTGTCTACAATTATTTTAAATGGGATTTCTCTTTCTATTTCTTGCAGCTTGGCTTTGTTGGTAACATATAGAAATGTCACTGATTTATATGAGTTTACTTTATATCCTGCAATTTTGCTACAGTTGTAAATTTTTTCTAGTAGATTTTTAGTTGATTCTCTAGGATTCTCTAAGTATACCATCATCTCATCTGTAGAGTCATAAATTTATTTCCTTATTACCTATTCTAATTCCTTCAATTCCTTTTTCTTCTTTTATTTCTAAAGCTAATATTTCTAGTACCATATCGAATAGTAGTAGTGATAATGGGCATCCTTGTTTAACCCCTGATTTTGTTTATTTCCATTACATATATTGATTGTTGGTGGTTTTTTATATATGTCACTTATTGTTTTATATTTATATTTACATATATTTAAGGAAAATTCCATTTATTCCTATGTTCTCTTATTATTTATTGTTATTTTTACTAGAAATGAGTGCTGAATTTTGTCAAATGCTTTTTCTGCATTTATTGAGATTATCATAGAATTTCTCTTGCTTTTGTTATTGATATAATCGATTATGGCAATAGTTCTCCTGATATTGAACCAGCCCTGCATTCTTAGTATAAATCCTACTTAGTCATAGTGTATTATCATGCTAATAAGTTGCTGTAATCTCTTTGCTGATATTTTATTTTAAAATTTTGCACCAATATTCATTAGGGAGATTGATCTGTAATTTTTTTCTATTGGTTTAGATATCAATACCATATTTATGTCATAGAAGGAATTTGGCAGGACTCCTTACTTACCTATTTTTCCAAATAGTTTGCATAATATTGGAATTGTTATTTAAATGTTTAGTATTATTTATTAGCTCAATAGTTTTCTTATTTTCAGCTTTATTAATCTTGTCTTTTATTTTTATAATTTCTAATTTGATATTTAATTGGGGGCTTATAATTTGTCTTTTTTTTTTTTTACCATTTTTACTTTCATGCTCAATTCATTGATCTTGTCATTCTCTATTTTATTCATGTAAACATCTAAGAGATAGAAAATTTCCTCTAAGAACTCCTTTGGCTGGGAGAAGATTTTTTTTTCGAAAAAAAAAAGGCATACAAGTATTTATAAACTGTATATGACTAGTTTTTTTTTTGATTTTTAAAAATTTTTTACTTTCAGGTTAATTTTCCTAATTAATTTTATTTTATTCACAAGCAAATATCACCCCATTCTTGTACTCAGTAATACCACTCTTAAAACAAAACCAAAGGAAGATAAGAGGAGGCATTATGCTTAGTCCTTTTTTCCTCTCAAAAACAGGTAGATTCGTCCATAAATTCCATCCAAAAATTTATTTTGACTTAAAATTTATTTATATCTTTTTACCTTAATTTATGGAATTATCTATGCATGTATCTATAATCAAAGGTGTTTAATAAATATTACAAAATAAAAAGTAGGATGGAAGAGTTCAGTGAAAATAACAAGTAAATCAACAATAACATAAAGTAGGAAAGGTCCAATGTGCCATCTCTTCTCACAGATCAACCTTGGCCATTTCAAGGATAAAGCCTTTCAATTTGTTCTGATGCTTCTATTTTCATTTATATCTTTCAGAGTCCTTTTATTTATTGTTTTCCTGATGGTGCTCACAGAAGTCAATGGAAAGGCATGTCATTATCATTCTATATAGTTCTCATTGCCAGGGAGTCTGTCCTAAATTCGACCTCTCTGCTCACATTTCTGTGCTTTGTTACTGGCAGAACAAGTCGCACCCTTACCCTTGTAACAGCCCTTTTGAGGCTTGCATGTAGTTACCACATACCCCATGTTGGTCCTTCCCCAAGCTAAACATGTCTCTTTTCTCCAGTCCCTTCCTGTCTCTGGGTCTCTGGTCCTTCTCCTCCCCACCCAGATGCCTTTGCTTTCTGGACACCAGCCTGTTTGAAACCATTCTCCAAAAGGACACTGAGGAGGAAATAATAAATGGCAGGGAAGAATAAATGGAAACAAAGAATTCTTAGCAAGGGGTAGAATAAGTTATATCATCAAAAATGTAAGCTCAGAAATATGGCAGATGGCAAGAGAATAGGACAACCATTGGATGATCCCGAGTTTCTCGCTGTTATGATGATGTCCAACTGAGAAGGGCCCCTTTGGTTTGGGTGGAGCCCTCCTAGAGAACTTAGCAAGGAGATGACAAAAGGGGTCTCAAGGTGGTGTCCATGGCATTTGCAGAGCTGGAAGGCCCAGACTCCAGTGAGTGTGACAGACCATGATGCTCTCCTGGTGTTCTGTCTCAGGGATACCCTAGAACGGTTGTGAGGATCAAGTGAGAAAGCACAACCGTCCTAGGAGGCAGCTTCTGTAGTGATCTCCATTTCTTGCCTTTAAGAAAATTGAAACAAAGGTTAAGTGACTTGTCCAACATCATACAGCTACAGTTAAGAAGTGGCTGATTTCAACTCAAGCCTTCCTGACCACGTGCCTTGCTCTGTCCCTTGCTGCCAGGGTAGTTGGTCCCCCTGCACCGAAGGTCTCCCAGCAAAGAGCATTTCTAAGCATTTGGAAAGGGGATGTTTTGTCAGGGATGGGATAGAAAAACCCACTTTTGGGGTGTGACCCAATTATTTAATCCACAACACTTTTTTAATCAAGGTCAGAACTCCTCACAGCCACAGCTTCTTCCTCTGAGACCTAGAAACCTCCTCTCCCCCCCCCCCAGGCAGCGCAGACATGCTGCCCAGTCCAACTGACAGGAAAGAGACACCCCCCTGGGGCACTGATGCCCCTTCAGCAGCTGCTGGGCAGGTTTTTGTTCAGTGCTGTATCACTGTGGGAGGATAGCTGTAGTCCTGATGACAGTAATAGACTGCAGCGTCCTCAGCCTCCAGATTGTTGATTGTGAGGGAGAAATCTGTCCCATACCCACTGCCACTGAACCTGGCAGGGACCCCAGTATGCAGGGTGGTTGCATCGTAAATTAGGAGCTTGGGAGCCTCCGCCGGCTTCTGTTGGTACCAATTTAGATCATTACTAACACCAGAGCTGGTCTTGCAGTTAATGGTGACCGTCTCTCCTGGAGACACTGACAAAAATTCTGGAGACTGAGTCACCACAATGGCCCCCCTGGAACCTGGAATCAAAAAGAAAAGACAGAACATGACCCATATGATTTCATTGTCTTGGATGTTCAATTCAGAAAGATCAAGCATGGGGGAATAGACCACGTTTTGGTCCTCTCTTCTAATCTCCCCTAGACACACCCCAGAGATGGCCAAATAGCCATGTAGCATGTGCAGGATTCCTCACCTGAAATCCAGAGCAACAGAGAGCAGAGGAGCTGAGCCTGGGCCCCCATCTCCTCCCCTGGCCTTGGATGCTGCTGAGCAGAGACCTCACCCATGAGCTGTCATTTATCTAGGTCTAAGCAGCTACAGCTAGCTGTCCCTGGGGAAACATGCAAATCACTAGTTAGGGTATTAAGGAAAGCATAGAAAGACAAAATGATTTTAAGAGCTTTCCTTCCAAGCCTCAGGAATATCAATAAGTTTAACTCAAAAAGAAATTTTATTTCTGTCCATTTCTCAAAAGAGTGATGTTAGGCCAAAGTTCCTGTGGGATGTGTATTGACTTAGATAGCTTTTATTCATTTTGAACTTTAATACATAGAGAAACAAAAAAGGACATTTCCATGTACAAAGCACAGCATAAAAAGAAGATTCAATTTAAAAACCATGAATTTTTATTTTACTGTTTCCTTGTTTTGGACTATGTAATAAGTATTACACCTTGTCTTCAAAGCTACCTTGTTTTTTTCTGCATTTTTTCTAAGTTTTTTTTCTACTTTTGCACCTTTTTTTATCATTCTTTCCCTGTCCTGACTAAATAACATTATTATTAAACATAATTATGTGTATGTAAGAGTATATTTAAATTTGTCAAACCACACTATATATATATTTCTGTTTATCAGTTCTTTATTTGGATGTGGATAACATCTTCCTTTAAAGGTCTTTTGTAGAGATACAAGGAGAAATTCCATTCAAAATAACTGTCGACAGCATAAAATATTTGGGAATCTATCTACCAAAGGAAAGTCAGGAATTATATGAGCTAAATTACAAAAAAACTTTCTACATAAATAAAGTCAGACTTAAATAATTGGAAAAATATTAAATGCTCTTGGATAGGCCCAGAGAATATAATAAAGATGAAAATACTCCCTAAACTAATCTATTTATTTAGTGCTATACCAATCAGACTTCCAAGAAAATATTTTAATGATCTAGAAAAAATAACAACAAAATTCATATGAATAATAAAAGATCGAGAATCTCAAGGGAATTAACGAAAAAAAATCAAATGAAGGTGGCCTAGCTGTACCTGATCTAAAACTATATTATGAAGCAGCAGTCACCAAAACCATTTGGTATTGGCTAAGAAATAGATTAGTTGATCAGTTGAACATGTTAGGTTCACAAAACAGAATAATTAACTATAGCAATCTAGTGTTTGACAAACCCAAAGATCCTAACTTTTGGGATAAGAATTCATTATTTGACAAAAACTGCTGGGATAACTGGAAACTAGTATGGCAGAAATTGGGCATGGACCCACACTTAACACCGTATATCAAGATAAGATCAAAATGGGTCCATGATTTAGGCATAAAGAACGAGATTATAAATAAATTAGAGGAATATAGAATAGTTTATCTCTCAGACCTGTGGAGGAGGAAGAAATTTGTGACCAAAGATGAACTAGAGACCATTATTGATCACAAAATAGAAAATTTTGATTACATCAAATTTAAAAAGCTTTTGTACAAACAAAACTAATGCAAATAAGATTAGAAGGGAAGCAACAAACTGGGAAAACATCTTCACAGTTAAAGGTTCTGATAAAGGCCTCATTTCCAAAATATATAGAGAATTGACTCTAATTTATAAGAAACCAAGCCATTTTCCAATTGACAAATGGTCAAAGGATATGAACAGACAATTTTCAGATGATGAAATTGAAACTATTTCTACTCATATGAAAGAGTGTTCCAAATCACTATTAATCAGAGAAATGAAAATTAAGATAACTCTGAGATACCACTACACACCTGTCAGATTGGCTAAGATGACAGGAAAAAATAATGATGAATATTGGAGGGGATGCGGGAAAACTGGGACACTGATACATTGTTGGTGGAGTTGTGAACGAATCCAACCATTCTGGAGAGCAATCTGGAATTATGCCCAAAAAGTTATCAAACTGTGCATACCCTTTGATCCAGCAGTGCTACTACTGGGCTTATACCCCAAGGAGATACTAAAGAAGGGAAAGGGACCTGTATGTGCCAAAATGTTTGTGGCAGCCCTGTTTGTAATGGCTAGAAACTGGAAAATGAATGGATGCCCATCAATTGGAGAATGGTTGGGTAAATTGTGGTATATGAATGTTATGAAATATTATTGTTCTGTAAGAAATGACCAGCAAGATGAATACAGAGAGGCCTGGAGAACTTACGTGAACTGATGTTAAGTGAAATGAGCAAAACCAAGAGATCATTATATACTTCAACAACGATACTGTATGAGATGTATTCTGATGGAAGTGGATTTCTTTGACAAAGAGATCTAATTCAGTTTCATTTGATCAATGATGGACAGAAGCAGTTACACCCAAAGAAAAAACACTGGGAAATGAATGTAAACTGTTTGCATCTTTTGCTTTTCTTCCCAGGTTATTTTTACCTTCTGAATCCAATTCTCCCTATGCAACAAGAGAACTGTTTGGTTCTGCACACATACATTGTATCTAGGATATACTGCGACATATTCAACATATATAGGACTGCTTGCCATCTAGGGGAGGGGGTGGAGGGTGAGAGGGGAAAAATCGGAACAGAAGTGAGTGCAAGGGATAATGTTGTAAAAAATTATCCTGGCTCCTGGCATGGGTTCTGTCAATAAAAAATTATTATTAAAAAAAAAAGAACATAAATCAAAGCAAAGTAGAGGAAAGGAAATAAACATCAAAGTGGGATAAAATGGAAATTGGATGGAAAGCAATGAAATTTAAAAAAGAGAATAAACTAAAAGTGTTTTGAAAAAAAATAAAGGTCTTTTGTAGTTGGCATGAGTATAATACTCAAACTGTCTTAGTTGTTCAAAGATGTTCTTAGAGCACTATTGCTTTTACAATGGACCATATTCTCTTACTTCTGGTCATTTCACTCTTCATAATTTAAGACAGAACCCTGTGGGGCATCTGGGTAAGGATCCATAAAAATGATAAAGACAATCAAGTCTCCAGAAAATCTATGAGGAAGTGTTCCTGGCTGAAAAGTGATGGATACAAGGTACCCAGATGTAAATTTCAGGGCACAGCTATTTTGTGCATTAATTCTGTTTATTTCTTACAAGGTTGTTTTTTTTTTCTCTTTCATTCCATCAGTTTTAATGGGTGGGAAATGGGGAGAGAGGTCATTGATAAGCAAAGTTAGCAATAGGGATAAAAAAGGGGGAAATAACATTTTTAAATGCCCTAAAGAGATCCGAAGGCAATTTAGAAAAAAGTACATAAAAACAGGCCATATAGAAAGTTGTGTATGATTTATCATATACTTTTTTCAATTCAAAGAGTATGAAAGAAAGATTCAGAGTTTCACGTAGATTATATTACTGTGTGTTCTGTTGGGGTGGATAAAAATCATTTTTCTTATATTCAAGTTTATATTTCTTTTTTTAAAGCACAACCTCCTAATAAGATGGAAAAGGACAGTGACATATATTGGAGAGAATATGGGGAAATGATACATTAATGTATTGTTGGTGGAATTGTGGTGATTCAAGCGCTCTAGAGAGCGATTTGGAACTATGTCCAAAGGACTATAAAACCATGCACACCCTTTGAACTAACATAACACTACTAGGCATGTACCCCAAAAGAGAAAATAAAAAAGTAGGAAAAGAAAAAGACCTATATGAATAAGAATATTTAGAATAGCTCTTTTTCCAAGGCAAAAAGTTAGAAATTGAGAAAATGCCCATCAGCTGGAGAATGGATGAATAAATGGTGGTAAGTGATTAAGATGGAATACTATTGTACTATGTGAAATGATAAGCAGGATATTTACAGAAAAACCTGGAAAACGGTCTATGAGCTCATGCAAAGTGAAATGTACTATGTACAAAGTAACAGCAATAATATAAGATTATCAGTTGTGAATGACTTTGTTCTCAACAATACAAAGATCTAAGACAACTCTACAGGATTTATAATGAAAAATGATATCCATATTTAGAGAAAGAACTTATTGTGTCTGAATACAGATAGAAACAAACTTATTAAATTTTATTCTTCACTTCTTTTGGGGGATGAGGATTATATGTTTTCCTTCACAACATGACTTTTATGGAAATGTTTTACATTAACTTCATATGTGCCTTCTCAATAAGAGGGGTGGGGATGAGGAGGGAGGATGGGAGAGAATTTGGAACTCAAAGTTTTAAAAACAAGTATAAAAAAATTGTTTTACACGTAACTGGGGGGGAGAATGAAATATTAAATTATTAAATTGACACACACACAATAAGTGTATACACAATCTGTGTATATGCGGAGAGCTTCCCTTACTTTGAACCAGGCCTCACGTTACATGTATAATATGTATGATATATATAAATCACTCAAATACTCTTGGAATCATGAATACTTGCATCTTTAAATCACATTTCTCTTTCAAACACTCTATAAACTTATCCTGACATTCTCATTTGTTTCTTTCTCCCATAGCATTTAGGCAATGTCTATGTGTGGGAGCAGGGAATATACAGGATTTTTTTCCAAAGATGGTATTAGAATTACTTATAAATTTTACTATATGGTAATTTTGCTTATTTTGAGTTTTAAAATTATTTTTACATTAATTTTTATACTAAACTTTTTAATATTAATTCAATAGCAATTCCCATCTAGTTCTTCTAAGACTCCTATGAAAATAAAAACTAAAGAAATTGTGGTCAGATTTTCATTTTTTTCAATGAGAACATAGTTATATCCATAAATTCCCCATTATAAGTACTTTATTTTGACTTATATATATTTATATCTTTTCTTTCTACATTGTGCTTAATGAGTTCCAGGTGCAATATTCAGTACTTTTCCATTATTACATCACTTGATTCCGATAATAACCCTAGGAGTTGGGGCAATTATGATCCCCATTTTAGAAATGAGAAAAGCAAAGCAAACGAATTAAGTTGCCCAGCATCACCCAGCAAGGAAGTGTCTGGAGCTGGATTTGAACTCAGCCTTCTTCCCAATATGCCTGGCTCCACCCACTGCCTCCTGGGTCACTAGTCTTCCTGCATTGGAGGTCTTAAAGCAAAGGGTATAGAAGCCCTTCTTAGAGATTTGGAAAGGGGACTCAGTCAAGTATGGAATGGAAAAGCCCACCCTTGGGTGTCATCCAATTATTTAGTTTGTGTCTCTTCACGATTCTTGGCTGAACTCTCACAGCTCCAGCACCTTCCTCTGAGACCTAGAAACCTCCTCCCCAGGAGCCCAGACAAGCTGCCCCCATCCCAGCTGAGGAGAAGGAGAAGCCCTTGGGGCAGTGATACCTCACTGAACAGCTGCAGGTTTTTGTTCGGGACTGTATCACTGTGGGAGGATAGTTATTACTCTGCTGACAGTAATAGACTGCAGCGTCCTCAGCCTCCATGTTGCTGATTGTGAGGGAGAAATCTGTCCCAGAGCCACTGCCACTGAACCGGGCAGGGACCCCAGGCAGGAGGGTGGAAGCATATTTGATCATGTATTTGGGAGCCTGGCCTGGTTTCTGTTGGTACCAGTGTATGCTGTTACTAATACCCTAATTGGCCTTGCAGGACATGGTGACTCTCTCTCCTGGAGATGCAGCCAGGGAGGCTGGAGACTGGGTCAGCACAATGGCCCCTCGGGCATCTGGAATCACAAACACAAAAGAAATAGTGAGAACAACACCAGGTCATATTCCCAGCAGGAGAATCTCTCTGACTGTAGTGAATTAAACTTCAGGGGCTGGGATCAACTTCCATAATTACCAGCACAAAGCTACATTTTCTCTCTTGAGAGAATCCCACCCCTTCCCAGTTCTGCCCAGAGGGATAAAAACAGCCTTTCTGCTCTTCCTCACTCACCTGGGATCCAGAACAACAGGAGAAAGAGCATCTGAGCCTGGGACCCCATCTCCATGTGCCTGAGCGCTGAGCTGCCCAGCACCCTCCTCCCCAGCTGCCTTTTTATAGCTGCTCTCAACAGGGAGCTTCCTGGGCTAGGAGTGAGCCATGCAAAACAGCCCAGGGAGGGAGGCTTCTGCTCAGAGGCAGGCCCAGGGATCTCCCCTCCTGGCTAGTCCAGAACCCTGAGCTGTATCAGTGCAGCAATTTCCCTCTGGGACTCTGGGATGGGGATATTCCAGTGGGGTTAGAATCTATTCTGTCCCATGTGCCCTGAAAACCTCAGAGATGCCAAGAATGCAGAGAACCAGAACGGGAACAAACTGAGAGAGATTCACATATGTAGTATGACTTCAAGGAGGTTACCCTGTGTTGTGACTTGAAACACCCACCCATCACTCATGATCCTTATTCTACTCCTCACTAGTTCAGAGTGATGGCTATGGCTGTATGATCATAAGGGAAGACTTTGTAGTCATTCACATCAGTACTAGAGAACTGATTCACTTCCTAGTGTTATTTATAAATACTATTCAATTTTTTCCTCAAAAAGTCCTGCTACCAAAGTCCTTGTAAATGGCAAATAGTTCAACCTCAGAAATTGATGTGGTTTCATTAGAAATTATATTACTGAAAAGGAATTCTCCTCACTTTATTGTTGTACTTGGAGAACTCCAAGCCCTTTCCCTTCAACCTGCAGCAGAAATCTCCAATATGTGACATCTTCTCCCATTGCTCTATGAGATCCTGGGGAGCAGAGATCACCTTAGTGTTCCCTTATGTCTCCAGTTTAGCATAGGGTTTGGCCCATAATAAATATCTAACTTGTTTTTTAAATTAATTACTTTTTTTATTAATTTTATTAATTCATTAAAATGGAACTATACGATCCCAAGCTTTAGATGGGCCTTATACACTAAGGTAAACTCCTTTTTCTTCCTCACTGACTTCACACAGATGCTCTGGGAAATTTGGGATATGAATTCCCAAGCAAATTGAGTAACTACAGGATCCTTTAAAAAGTACCTGTGGCTGCCGCTAGGTGAGCCAGTGGGCGGAGCATTGCCCTGCTGTCAGGAGGGGAATTCAAATGTGCCAGTGGCTAGTTACTGTGACCTTGACCAAGTCTCTTAACCCTGACTTCCTTCTTCTTCCTCCCACCCAAAAAAAGAAACGAAGAAATAAGCAAACAGAAAGCCCCTGAGGTCACATGACTCATAAACTATGATTTATAGAAGTGAAAGGTAACTTTCCTTCCCATCAGTCCTCAGGTCCCTCCTCCCAGAGATACCACAGGTTCTGCCCTTGCCCGACCCCTCAAGGGCTAGCCCAGCTTCTCTCCATCCCTGGTCCTTCCCCGGACCTTCAGAGGTCACTGAGGCATGGCCATGGATGTGCTCGGCAGCTGTCCCCTGTTGTGTCTCACCATCCCAGTATCCCATCTCTGTCCGCCCCCTGCCCAAGGTCAGTCCCTATCCTCAGCTCACAGACAATGAGTATCACTGTCCCACAGATGGACCCTGGATCGTGGCTCCTGGATCCACAACCTCCGGGTAGTATTTTCTCCCCTGTTTCAGGAGGAGATCTATTGCACTGCAAGGTATTGGGAAGAATAGGGGAGCTGCATTTAGATGACACATGTGCCCCCAGACAAGAGTGTTACCATTTTTTGAACCTTCCCTTGTTAAGCAATCCTGACTAGAGATGGCCAGGGAGTGCAGTGGATAACACACTAACCCTTGAATCAGGAGCGTCTAAATTCAAATCCAGCTTCTAAGACTTAGTTGTTGTGAAACCCTGGAAAAGTCATCTATACTGTGTCTACTTCAGCTTCCTCATCTATAAGTTGAGTATAACAACAGCACCTTCTTCCCATTGTGGTTGTGTCAATAAAAAGATTCAATACTTTTAAAACTTTCCAAACTTTAAAGCATTTTATAAATGCCATTATTATTGTTGTTATTTTCATTATTATTGTTTCTAAAAAGGGGGGCACATAAGACGACAAACTATATCTTGAATATTTTATTTATTTTTCACTATAGCGTGCTTCTAGAGCCCCAAAAGTGGGGTGCCAAAATATACTAATGAAAGGAAAGAAAGAAAGAAAAAAATTATAACTAATTTTATTTTAATTAAATTTACTCATATCTTTTTCCTTTTATTTATAGATATATTTCTCCATGCAGGAGTATAACAAATACTATAAAATAAAAAGAAAGAACAGTTAAGTGAAACCAACCAGTAAATTAATGGAATATAACACAAAGTAGGGAAGATCCAATTTCTTTTTTAAATTTTTAATAAAGTTTTTTATTTTCAGAACATATGCACAAATAATTTTACAACATTGATCCTTACATAGTCTTGTGTTTCAGATTTTCTTCTCTTTCCTCCCACCCCCCTCCCCCAGATGACGAGCAATTCAATATTGTTATGGGCCAGAACTCTGAACTTGAAACAAAAGATTCTTACAAGGTGCTAAGTCAGTGGAACTGATAAAGACATGGTTATCTAGTTTGGCATGGTTCAGTATGATAGATTTACTCTTACAACAAATAATGGTTTCTTAGAGATATAATGATTGATTTATACTCAGTGTAC
Organism: Sarcophilus harrisii; assembly: GCF_902635505.1. NCBI lineage: Eukaryota > Metazoa > Chordata > Mammalia > Dasyuromorphia > Dasyuridae > Sarcophilus > Sarcophilus harrisii. The sequence continues at coordinate 33,309,677 of NC_045427.1, forward strand.
AGCATATAAGCTGGGAGCCTCAGCCAGAAGACATTCAGAAAGAAGGCAAAGGACTGGCGGCAGGAGCGTAAACTCTCAGAACCAAGGAGAGAAATTAAATTTGATCTTCCCGGTGGCTGGCCTGGCCTCCTGCACTTTCCCCATTCAGAGCAAGGCCAGACTGAAAGGCTTTCCAGAAAGCTGCCCAGCCCCAGTAAGGAGATAATAAAGGATTTGAACTTTAACACCTGGCTATTCTAGTGGTGATTACTGAACTGAAATGTAGGCTGCTCCCAGAGACCCCAGAAAACCAAACCAAGGGGAACATTACACAATATATGCTAAAGATATTAAAATATATGTTAAATCCAATATGTGTAAATATACAATACATTATCTTGCTGTACAAGAGAAATCAGATCAAAAAAAGAAAGTAAATGAGTAAGAAAACAAAATGAAAGTGAACAACATCAAAAAGAGTGAGAATGTTATGTTGTGATCCACGTTCAGTTCCCACAATCCTCTTTCTGGGTGTAGATGCTCTCTTTATCACAAGATCATGGATTAGTATCAATCTTCTGATTGTTGGAAAGAGTCACGTTCACCAGAATTGATTGTCATATAATATGGATGTTGTCATATACAAGGATCTCCTGGTTCTGCTCACATTTAGAACATAAGTTCATGTAAGTCTCCCCAGGCCTCTCTGAAATCATCCTGCAGATTATTTCTTACCGAAAAATAATATTCCATAACATTCACAATTTATTCAGCCATTCTCCAATTGATGGGCATGCACTCAGTTTCCATTTTCTTGACACTATGAAAAGGGCTGCCACAAACATTTTTGCACATTTTGTACAAAAACTTTTTAACTTAATGTAATCAAAATTGTCTATCCGGTGTTCAATTATGAATTCCAGTTCTTCTTTGGACACAAATTGAAGGTCCATTTTCTTAACCCATATCACAGATCAAGTTTGGCCATTGCAGAGATGAAGCATTTCATTTTGTTCTGATGTTTTTATTTTCATTTACAACATCAGACTGCTTATATTTCTTGTTTTCCTAAGGATGCTTAGAGAAGTCAATGGAGAAGCATATGACGGGGGGGGGGGGGGGGGGGGGGGGGAAGTATTCTTAGAAAGGGGTAGAATAAAGTACATCATCCAAAAATTAAGTTCACAAATATGGCAGTTGGTAAGAGAATGGGAAAACCATTGGATGAGTCATGCTGCATTCTGCCCTGATGCTGTCCAGAAAAATGGAGAGGGACCCCATTAGTTTGGGTCGAATCCTCCCAGAGTACTCAGAAAGGATATGACAAAACGGGTTCCACAGCATGGGCATCTGTGGCCAAATTCTCATCTGCAGAGCTGAAGGCCCAGACTCTAGTGAGTATCTGCCAGACCATGATGCTCTTCTGGTGTTCTGCCTTAGTGAAATCACAAATAAATAAATGGCAGAATAGCCATTCCTGACAGATGGGTTTCTGTTCTTTGTGTCCATCCCTTCTCTGTCAGGAGGTTGTTAACTCCCTTCTAAGTCCCAAACAATTCTAGACTTGTCCTGGATTGAGTTTCCATGGTATCCTGCTTTGCTTCCTGGATGCCCCATGAGAGACTAGCCTGAGACAGGCTGTGCCCAGGCAGAGGGAGGCAGCCAGGATGGGGAAAGGGCCAGAGGCCCATTGACAAGAAGGTTGTCTGAAGGAACCAGGGAGGCTAAGCTTGGCGGAGGGCCAACATGGGGCATGGAGTACCTTCAGAGAAGCATTGAAGGGGCTGTGACAAGGATGGGGCTGGGATTTGTTCTGTCTGGTACCAAAGCACAGAAATGTCAGCAGAGAAGGGAAGGTACAGAGAGGCCGAGTTTAGACTTAAGTTCAGACTCCCTAGCAACGAGAACTAGGTAGAAGGGCAACGATCCAGTGTTGTAGATAGTGGTAATAATAACAGCTAACATTCCTACAACGCTTACTAAGTGCTGCTGAGCTCTTCACAATCGCTTTCTCATTTGATCCTCCCAATCACCCCAGGATGCAGCTGATATTGTGATTCCCATTTTACAGATAAGAAAATTAAAACAAAGATTATTGATTTGCCACAGCATCATACAACAAGGAAGTGGTTGATTTGAATTCAGGTCTTCCTAACCACGTGCCTCTATCCACTGTTCCCATGGTAGTTAGTCCCCCTGCACCAGAGGTCTCTTAGCAAAGGCTAGAAGAGCATTTCTAAGAATTTAGAAAGGGGGCTCTTGGTCAGGTATAGGTTAGAAAAACTTACTTTTGGGGTGTGAACAAAGTATTTAGATTGTGTCACTTCTGTAAAAGTGGCTGGGAAAGAAATCAAGGTCAGAACTCGTCACAGCCCCAGCATCTTCCTCTGAGACCTGGAAACCTCCTTCCCCACGGGCAGCCCAGACAAGTAGCCCCCATCCCAGCTGAGGGGAAGGAAATGCCCCTGGGGCCCTGATGCTCCCTCAGCAGCTGCTAGGCAGGTTTTTGTTAAGGGCTGTACAACTGTTGGAGGAGAGCTATAGTCCTGAAGACAGTAATAGACTGCAGCGTCCTCAGTTTCCATGTTGCTGATTGTGAGGGAGAAATCTGTCCCAGAGCCACTGCCACTGAACCGGGCAGGGACCCCAGAGTGCAGTTTGGTTGCTTCATAAATTAGAAGCTTGGGAGCCTCCCCTGGCTTCTGTTGGTACCAACTGAATTCCTTAGCAGCATTTGAACTAGTCTTACAATTAATGGTGACCCTCTCTCCTGGAGACACTGACAGAAATTCTGGAGACTGAGTCACCATAATGGCCCCCCTAGAACCTGGATTCAAAAAAGAAAAGACAGACCATGATTCAGGGAGGTAAGTAGACCAGGGAACAGAGCACCAATCCTGAAATCAGGAGGACCTAAGTTCAAATTTGACTTCAGACACTTATTACTTCCTAGCTGTGTGACCTTGGGCAAGTCACTTAACCCCAATTGCCTCAGCAAAAAAACAAGGAGTATTAAAAAGAGAGAGAGAGAGAGATGATCAGATGATTTCAATGTCCTGGACTTCAACTCAGAATAAATAAACAGAGGTAAATAGGCCAAATTTCCTTCTTTTCTTATACCCTCCCCTAAACACATCTCAGAGATGACCAAAATGCAGCGTGGACTTGTACAGGATACCTCACCTGAGATCTAAAGCAGCAGAGAGCAGAGGAGCTGAGCCTGGGACCCCATCTCCTCCCCTGGCCTTGGATGCTGCTGAACAGAGACCCCACCCATGGTCTGGCATTTATCTAAATCTAAACAACTGCGGCTGTCCCTGGGGAAACATGCAAATCAACAGAGGTGGGGAGAGGGAAATAGAAAGGCAGAATGATCTTAAAAGTTTTCCTTTCAAGGAACTGGATTATCAATAATTTTAATTTATAAAAAACATTATAATCCTGTCTATTCCCCAAAACAGTGGTGTCAGGCTAAAGTTCCCTGTGTATTGACATAGTTTTGCTATCAATGTTTTATTGTCATTTTTGTTAATTTTGATTTTCTTTTTTTAAGTTTTTTATTCATTTTGAATTTTAATTCTTAGAGAAACAAAAAAAGAAACATTTTCTATGTATGGGACAGACCATGAAAACAGGATTCAATATAACAACATAAATTTCCCTTTCACATTGTTTCCTTTTTATGTTTTTATTTTTTGTAAACTGTTCAATAAGTATTACATATTTTTTTTGCATTTTCTTCTGTTTTCTTTTGTTCTCTACTTTAGACTTCCTTTTTGTTCTCCTTCCCTCCCTAACTCACTCTAAAGGAGGCCACTATTAAATATAATTATGTGTATGTAAGTGTATATTTATATATGTCAAATCACATTATAAATATTTCTGTTCATCACTTCTTTCTCTGTATATGAACAATGGCTTCCTTTATAAATCCTTTATAGTTGATATAACTATTCATAATACTAAAAAATGTCTTAGTTGTTCAAACTAAGCAAAGGTACTAAGTACATATACAATAAGTATATTGTCCACTGTAAGAACAACGGTGTTCAAAGTACAATTTGAACTTTAGGGGAAAAGATGAAAAGAAGAGGAAAAAAAAATTTGAAGCACTGTTCAAATTTTTGAACATTGTTGGTCTTTGAACACCGTTGCTCTTACAGTGGACAATATTCTCTTACTTCTGGTCATTTCATTCTTAATTTCGAACATATATTTTTCTGGAATCACCCAACTTATCATTTCTTATAGCAGTAATATTCCACCAAAATCATCTATCACAACTTGCTGATCCATGACCCAGTCATTGGGCATCTCCTCACCTCTAGTTCTTTGTCACCACAAAGACAGCTGCTACTATATTTTAATATTCTAAAGTTCTCTCCCTTTTCCCATTATTATATAACCTCTTTTACATCTGTTTACCAAGATAATATTTTATAATTTCTTGGGCACACTTCCAGATTGCTGTCCAAAATAATTGGATCAATTTATTGTTTCACCAGTAGTAAATCAGTGTCCCAATTATTCCCGTTCCTTACCCTCCAACATTTGTCATTTTCCTTTTTATCATGTTAGCCACTCTGAAAGGTTTTTTGCTGATATCTCAAAGTTTGTATTTCTCTTAATCAGTAGTGAATTAAAGCATTTTTGTCATATGATTATGCATATTTTATAGCTTTATTGAAAAATGTCTCTTCGTATCTTTTGACAGTTTATCATTTGAGGAATTACTTATATTCTTATGAATTTGTCTTTTTAAATTATTAATAGTATTTATTGGTTAGCATTATAGAGTGAACCTTAATTTACTTATCTGTAAAATGAAGGTATGAAATTAGATTAACCCTAGGGTCATTTTTAAAGATTTTTTTTTTAAAACTTAAATACAAAATGAGAAAGGAAAAAAAAGAGCCTTCCATATATACTGTAGTCCATTCAGTATGAAACAATAAATTTTCATGACAAGAAAACCTATATAATAAATACTACAAAGTATTTTTCAAAGTAACTCATGTTTTATTTGCTTCCTTGTGGATTTTTTTTTTTGCTCGCTTCTGTGCAATTTTTATTTTTTTTCCTCTTCTTTTCATCTTCTCCCCTAAAGAAGGCTACAGTTATACATAGATTTTTATAAACACACATATACATATACATTCATACACATATAAGTAAAATCATACTGTGCCTATTTCCACTTGTCATCTGGTTCTCAGAGGCTGGGTAGCATCTTCCTTCATAGAATCAAGTCTTTGCATGTTTAAATCAACCAGCACATCATTTCCTACACCGCAGCAGTATTCCAACTCAGTCTCATTTGATTGGAGAGAACGACCGTGAACATTTTCCCCTCAATTTTCTTCAGTCCTTCTATTCTATTTATACTACAAAATTTTAGTTCAAAACAGTTGAAATTATCCTTTTTATACTTCAACAATGATCTCCCTTATAATATAGATTATGTTCTTATTATGTTCTTATAGTGCTGAATCTGCTTCCTTTATATCTCTTATTCCTGGCTTCTTTGAGGTTCATGATCTTGTGCTCTTTCAAATAAACTTTGCTACTATTATTAAAATAATTTTTAAATTAGTAATTAATTTAAAATATTTTCATAATGTTCCTGAAAGGGACTTATCATTTAATTTAAATTTTGAAACTGCTATCCATTTCTTTTTTATGATGAATTTATGATAAATTAAATGGTATGTCCCATTCATGTTCTAACCTATAATTACTTGTATATTTTCCTCTTTCTTGGTCTTCCTTAGTATGTCTATTTCTCCCTCTGTTTACCTTACCTCTCCTTATTCCTCTGTTTTACTTACCTACTACCTTGCCCTCCTATTCCTGATCACCCTGATCACTCCTCTAAAAGTCTCTCCTTTATCCCCCCGCTTCCATCCCCTAGACTTCTTGTTTCTTCCTGAATGTAGAAGATTCTTATATGCATATCCACATATTTATATATATATATATAAAATGTGTATGTACCCTCATGTGTATAGACACACATATATGTATGTCTATACACATAATTTATATTTGTGCATTATATGTGTATACACTTATATAATATACATATATATGTATACACACACATGCATATACCCCATACATATATACATCCATATTTATCTCTTTAACCTATTCCTAATGAGAATAAGGTTCTAGCAATACTGCCCTCCCCCCAGTAGTGTTTTCAGTTGTTTTTCAGAGATGTTTCACTTTCTTTTGTATTTTAATATTCTTTTGATTTTGTTTTATGATTTCTTGGTGTCTTAGATGATCATCAGTTTCCCTTTGCTCAATTCTGGTTTTCAACAATTTATTTTCTTCCTTAAGTTTTTGATTATCTACTTTAAGTTGGTTGACTTTCTTTTCATACTTGTCTTTATTTTTTTGGACTGTACATATTTTTTTTCTAATTTTTCTTCATCTCTCTCTTACCTGATTTTTAAAGTCCTTTTTGAGCTTTTCTAGGAACTCTTTTTGTACTGGGGACAATTTGGTATTTTTTAATTGAAGCAGAATGATTTTTTAGCTCCATTATCTTCCTGTGAATCTCTCTCTCTCTCTCTCTTTTTCTCTCTCTCTCTCCCTTTCTCCCTCTCTCCCTCTCCCTCTTTCTCTCTCCTCTGTCTCTGTCTGTCTTCTATCTATGTAAGGAAGATATTATTGTTGATGTATTACTAAAGGTTGAAGTACACCTGGCTCAGGCATGTATGCAATCTGTCAATTTTGGTTCTTTCCATCACTTCTTCCTCTATATCTCTCTTTTCATTTTTCCTCTAATATTCTAACAAGGATTGATGTATCCATTTTCTATCACAGATTGTACATACACACACACACACACACACACACACACACATTATTCACTTGGGGAATAGCATAGTGTTCTTTAAATCCCTTCATTTTCTTCTTCAAGGAGAGAGATCAGCTTGTATCTTGAAGAGAGAAAACAATAGATTAGCTGTTGTAGAAACATAAATTTCACCCATTCCATACCAGTAACTGCACAGCTTTCCTTATTCACCCATTATGGAGTACTGATAGCTTAATCCCAACTTAAAATATTTATAAGAAATTATCTCTTCTTTATAACTTGACAAACCCACTTACCTTCTTTATTCTCAGGAAATGCATATTCAGATACTATCTCCCCTATTTCCTTTTTTGAGAAGACCCTCTCACTAAATATTAACATTAATATTAATCACTCTTGTTTGCTTCTTTTCCCTTCAGATGAGTGGGAGAAGGGCTGAAGGGCAGTGAGTGAGAAAGATAAATCAGTCTTACCTGTATTAATAATTTTTGTGACTTTACTGGATTAACTGTGCTCTCTAACTCTATTTATAAACCATATGGCCTTTAAAAATGAATTTTTCAGTTCTCTGAATGTGGAAGTTTATTGACTAAAGGAATGAAGGAAGTACATCAAATAGGATCTTGAGAATTTGAAGATTTGGTATTTGTCTGATTTGGGGGCATGTTCATGTAATTCTGGCAGATTTAAGTTGAAACTGAAGTGACTGAATTACTAGTTCAGAAAAAATACTTGTGTTGGGAAATGAATGGAGTAGACTATTAATATGCATCTGGACCACCATCTGGTGGCCAAATTATATACTGCACTCAGCTGGTCAACTATTGTAAGACAATGATGGCATAATATTCTCCAGTGGGAATAGAGGAATGAGACAGAAAATGTTATGTTTATTATCAGGTGCACCTCTTCCTACTAACACTCACCAACAGTAACTTCATTATATAAATTAACATCATAATTCTAGATGAGGAAAGGAGCTCAGAAACCATGTTGACTCAAGCTCTTATACTGTTCCTATCTCCTTCCTCCTGATGAGTTATTCCTGCTTGGATATTCATTACTCCACTCTCTTCTTTCATTTTTAATTCCTGACATCAAGACACTATTTGCCTCTTTGTTACTTTTGCATTGTTTCCTATGTGATTAAACTCAAGTTTGCAGAATGAGTTATTCTTGGTCGTTTCTTGTTTTCCAAGATGTTTTTCCTAGAAGTTGCTAAGTCTTATGTGGTATCAAGCCATTCATTATGACTTGAAATGCTTCTTCTCTGGAGTTTTGCCATTTTTTTCATATTTATGATATGAATTTTAGACATGAGATTCCTGGTGCTTTCCCTTATCCTGCAGACCTGAATACATTCTTTTTTATGGCTTTTTTTTTATTTAATAGCCTTTTATTTACAGGATATATGCATGGATAACTTTACAGCGTTAACAATTGCCAAACCTCTTGTTCCAATTTTTCACCTCTTACCCCCCACCCCCTCCCCTAGATGGCAGGATGACCAGTAGATGTTAAATACATTAAAATATAAATTAGATACACAATAAGTATACATGATCAAAGCATTATTTTGCTGTATAAAAAGAAACAGACTCTGAAATATTGTACAATTAGCTTGTGAAGGAAATCAAAAATGCAGGTGGGCAAAAATAGAGGGATTGGGAATTCAATGTAATGGTTTTTAGTCATCTCCCAGAGTTCTTTCTCTGGGCGTAGCTGGTTCAGTTCGTTACTGCTCCATTGGAAATGATTTGGTTGATCTCATTGCTGAGGATGGTCAGGACCATCAGAACTGGTCATCCTAGTATTGTTGTTGAAGTATATAATGATCTCCTGGTCCTGCTCATTTCACTCAGCATCAGTTCGTGTAAGTCTCTCCAGGCCTTTCTGAAATCATCCTGTTGGTCATTTCTTACAGAACAGTAATATTCCATAATTTTCATATACCACAATTTATTCAGCCATTCTCCAACTGATGGACATCCATTCAGTTTCCAGTTTCTAGCCACTACAAAAAGGGCTGCCACAAACATTCGTGCACATACAGGTCCCTTTCCCTTCTTTATAATCTCTTTGGGATATAATCCCAGTAGTAACACTGCTGGATCAAAGGGTATGCACAGTTTGATAACTTTTTGAGCATAGTTCCAAACTACTCTCCCAAAATGGTTGGATTCGTTCACAACTCCACCAACAATGCATCAATGTCCCAGTTTTCCCACATCCCCTCCAACAATCATCATTATTTTTTCCTGTCATCTTAGCCAATCTGATAGGTGTGTAGTGGTATCTTAGAGTTGTCTTAATTTGCATTTCTCTGATTAATAATGACTTGGAGCATCTTTTCATATGACTAGAAATAGTTTCAATTTCTTCATCTGAGAATTGTCTGTTCATATCCTTTGACCATTTTTCAATTGGAGAATGGCTTGATTTCTTATAAATTAGAGTCAATTCTCTATATATTTTGGAAATGAGGCCTTTATCAGAACCTTTGACTGTAAAAATATTTTCCCAGTTTATTGCTTCCCTTCTAATCTTGTCTGCATTAGTTTTGTTTGTACAAAAACTTTCCTGAATACATTCTTGAAGAGAACAAAATGAATCTTCAGTGGAATAGAGGACTATCAAATATTTTGAATGAAGAGACATAGGCGTGCATGGGTGAGTTGGTACCTGCAGAGCTGGAAGGCCCAGACTCCAGTGAGTATTTGACAGACTGCAATACTTTCCTGGTGTTCTGCCATCCTTTATCCACAGAGTAGCCATGGCTGACATGTGTGATTCTGTCCTTTGGGGCCATCCCTTCTTTGTCAGGAGGTCGGTAACTCCCTTCTAGGTCTCAAGGGGTTCTAGGTTTGTCCTAATCAGAGCTCCCCTGGAATCCTGCTTTCCCTCCTGGGTGCCCCATGGGAGAATGGCCTGAGACAGGCTGGTGTGCAGGCAGAGGGAGGCAGCCAGGATGGGGAAAGGGCCAGAGACCAAAAAACAGGAAGGCTGCCTGAAGGAAGCAGAAAGGCTTAGCTTGGGGAAGGACCAACATGAGGCATGGAGTACTTGCCTGCAAACTTTCAAAGGGCTGTGACAAGGATGGAGGTGGGACTTGTTCTGAGTGGCCCAGAAATGTGAGCAGAGAAGGGAAGGTGCAGAGAGGCCGAGTTTAGACTCAATCTAAGAACAGACTCCTTGGCTGTGAGAACTATGTAGGACAATGATCCAATATTGTAGATAGTGGTAATAATAACAGCTAACATGCCTACACCACTTACTAAGTGCGGGCCACACTGCTGAGCTCTTCACAATAACTTTCTCACTTGATCCTCCCAATCACCCCAGGAGGCAGCTGCTAATGTGATCCCCATTTTACAGACAAGAAAATTGAAACAAAGAATGTGACTTACATAATACAAGTAGGAAGTGGCTGATTTGAACTCAGCCCTTCCTGACCATCTGCCTGGCTCCATCCACTGCTCCCATGGTAGCTAGTCCCCCCACACTGGAGATCTTCTAGCAAAGGCTATAAAAGCATTTCTAAGGATTTGGAAAGGGGATGTTTGGTCAGGTATGAGGTAGAGAAATCCATTTTGGGAGTGTGAGCTAGTTATTTAGATTGTGTCAATTTTTTATTAGTGACTGGAAAAGAAATCAAGGTCAGAACTTGTCACAGCCCCAGTATCTTCCTCTGAGACATGAAAACCTCCCCCCTCCCAGGCAGACCAAACAAGCTGTCCCCATCCTTGCTCTGGGGAAAGAGAAGCCCCTGGGGCATTGATGCCTCTTCAGCAGTTGCTGGGCAGGTTTTTGTTTGGGGGTGTATCACTGTGGGAGGCCAGCTATCCCACTGCTGACAGTGATAGACCGCAGCGTCCTCAGCCTCCACTTTGCTGATTGTGAGGGAGAAATCTGTCCCAGAGCCACTGCCACTGAACCGGGCAGGGACCCCAGAGTGCAGGGTGGTTGCTGCATAAATTAGGAGCTTGGGAGCCTTCCCTGGCTTCTGTTGGTACCAATTTAAGTAATTACTAACACCCGAGCTGGTCTTGCAGCTAATGGTGACCCTCTCTCCTGGAGACACTGACAAAAATTCTGGAGACTGAGTCACCACAATGTCCCCCCTGGAACCTGGAATCAAAAAGAAAAGACAGGACATGATCCATATGATTTCATTGTTCTGGACCTTCAATTCAGAATGATCAAGGGAATATGCCACACTTTTCTCCTCTCTCCTAGCCTCCCCTAGACACATCCCAGAGATGATCAAATAGCATGTGGCACATGCAGTCTCCCTCACCTGAGATCCAGAGCAGCAGAGAGCAGAGGAGCTGAGCCTGGGACCCCATCTCCTCCCCTGGCCTTGGATGCTACTGAGCAGAGACCTCACCCATGAGCTGGCATTTATCTGGGTCTGAGCATCTGGGGCTGTCCCTGGGGAAACATGCAAATCAACAGATGGGAGCAGGGGGAAGTAGAAAGACAGAATGATCTTAAGAGGTTTCTTGTCAAATATCAAGAATATCAATAAGTTTAACTCGCAAAAGAAATTATAGTTCTGTCTATTCCTCAAAAGTATGGTGTCAGAACAAAGTTCCCTATGGGTTATATGTTGACTTAGATTTGAAATATGTTATCAATGTTTTGTTGTAATTTTTCTTAATTACATTTTTCTTTTTTTAAGCTTTTATTCATTTTGAATAATACAGAGAAACACAAAAAGGAACATTTCCATGTACAGAGCACAGCATAAAAAAGATTCAATATAAAAACATAAATTTCTATTTTACAGTTCCCTTTTTTTGGACAATGTAATAAGTATAGCACATTGTTTTCAAAGTTTCCTTTTTTCCTCATTTTCTTCTAAGTTTTTTTTTTGTTTGTTTTCTACTCTGTGCCTTATATTTTTTTTTACTCCTTCCCTGTCCTACTCTAAATAGGGTTGTCATTAGACATAAATATGTGTATGATACATGTCAAACTATTCTATACAAATTTCTGTTCTTTGGTTCTTTCTCTGGAGGTGGATAACATCTGCCTTTAAAGGTCCTTTGTAGTTGATATCAATATTTATATTACTCATAATTTCTCAGTTGTGCAAAGTTGTTCTTAGAATACTATTGCTGTTATCTTCAGACAATGTTCTCTTGCTTCTTTCTTGTCATTTCCTTCTTATAGTTTCATACAAGAATCATCCAACTCATCACTTTTTACAGCTCAGTAGTATCCCATCCTGATTTTACATGACATCTGTTCCTCAGTTGATGGGTATCTCCTCAGCTTCCAGTTCTATGTCACCAGAAAGAAAACTGCTATTTTAAAATATTAAGTTTTTTTTCCTTTTACCTAAGTAACTTGGTTAACATAGCTAAGAGAAGTATTGCTGGTTCAAAGAATATACACAGTTTTCTGAATTGTTGGTCTTCAAAATTGTTGGATCATATTATGGTTTCACCAACAGGAAATCAGTGTCCCAATTTTTCTACATTCTCTTCAACATTTGTCATTTCCCCATCTGTCATATTGGCCAATATGATAAGTGCCTGATAAGATCTCACTTGTATTAATTGTATTAATTTGTATTTTTCTAATCAGAAGTTTTTTAGAGCATTTTTGTCATAGACTATGATAGTTTTTTTTTTACTTTATTGAACTGTCTGTTCATATCTTTTGACTATTTATCAATTGGGGAATTACTCATACTCATAAATTTGTTTTTTAACTGACAATAGTATTTATTAGCTAGAATTATAGAAAGGATCATGATTTACATGTCTGTAAAATTAAGGAGTTGAATTAGATTGTCCTTGGGATCTTTTTTAATGAATTTTTTAAAATTTAAACAAATACAAAATGAAAAAAGAAAATATTTCCATGTATACAACAGACATTAGGAGAGAATTCAATACAAAACAATAAATTTCTATATCAAGAAAATCTATATTATAAATAGTCCATATTTTTTTCAAAGTAGCATATGTTTTCTTTGCTTTCTTGCTGATTTTCTTTTACTCTTTCCTGTGTATCTTTTACTTTATTTTTTCTCTTCCTTACCCCACTCCTCTGAAGTAGGTTACAATTAAACACAGGTATCTCTAAACATACACATACATACTCATGCAAATTAATACATACATACTAAAGACCATACTATGATTATTTCCACTTGTCATCTGTTTCTTAGAGCCTGGGTAACATCCTTCAAAGATCAAAGTGTTTCCATGTTTCTAAATCAACCTGCTCATCATTTCTTACATCATATTAGTATTCCAGCCCAATTCCATTGTGTCTGAGAGATTGTCTGTAAAAGTTTTCCCCCTAATTTTCTGCAGTTCTTTTATCCTAGACGATAGAATTATTATTATGCTACAAAACTAAATTAAATTTTAATTTAATTTAATTTAAAATAATTGAAATTATCCTTTTTATATTTCAACAATGATCTCCCTTATAATATAATTCCTGACCTGATATTAAGTGAGATGAGTAGAATCAGGAAAATATTGTCCACAGTAATAGCAATGTTTTGCAATGATCAACTTTCATAGACATAGATCTTCTCAGCAATAAATTGATCCAAAACAATTCCAAAGGAATCATGATGGAAAATGCTATTTACAGTGAGAGAAAGAACTATGGAGTCTGAATCCAGATTGAAGCACACTATTTTACCTTTTATTTTCTTTCTCGTAGTTTTGCCCTTTTGTTCTTATTCTTCTTTCGAACATAACTGATGTGGAAAGGTTTAATATGACCGTATATTTAAAACCTGTATCAAAGTACTTGATGTCTTGAGGAGGAGGGAAAGAAGGAAAAGAGGAAAAAATCTGGAGCTCAAAATCTCATAAAAGTGAATGTTAAAAACTATCTTTGTTTGTAATTGGAAAAATTATGGATTGGAAAAAAATAAATGAGCAAATGCATTTTTCTAAAAGAAGAAAAAAGGAAAATTAGGAGGGGCTAGATTATGAAAAGCATTGAATGCCAGATAGAATGTTGTTATTTGATTCTGGAGGCAAAAGAGAGCCACTGGAATTTATGAGTAAGAAGAATGACCAGTCAGACATGAGCATGAGGAAAAATCACTGTGGTAACTGAATGGAGGAGGAATTAGAGAAAGATAGAGAGGAGGAGGTAAACAGTATCCTTAGCAGCTGTGGTCACAATCTGGACCTGAGGGGATGAGGTCTTGCACTGAGACTGTGGCAATGTCAAGGGAGAGGAAGTCATATATCTGAGAAATGTTGGCAAGGGGAAATTGATAGGTCTTTAACAAATGCTTAGATGTGGGGTAGAGGGAAGTAATGAGAAATAGTAAAGCGTCCAAGGTGACTTTTAGGTGAAAGCCTAAGGGATTTCAAAGATAGCTGTTGCCCTCTACAAGACTGGGAAAAATAGAGGACAGTGAATGTGGAGGGAGAACGTTGTATTTTGGACATGTTGAGTTTAAGATGAATCCAGGAGTTCCAGTTAAGATGTTTGAAACGCAGTTGGAAATACCATCTTGGAAGATGGCAGAGGAAAGGTAGATTTGTGAATTGTCAACAAATCAATGGTAATTAAATCCATTGGAACTAATGATGTCACTAAGTAGTATAGAGAGAGAAGAGAAAAGGGGACAGTTCAGAACTTTGAGGAGCACCTACAGTTAGAGGGCATGGGTAAGCATAAGGATCCAGCAAAGACAACAAAGAATATTCTGATTAGTATAATAACCAAGGCAATCATGTTTCTAGAAGATCAGTGATGAAGTGTGTCACCCACCTCCTGGAAGAGAAGTGATATTTTGTTCACTGGATTTTTTTCCCATTTCACAAATTCTGTTTTGCAAGAGTTGTTTTTTTTTCCATTTTGCCAAATCTTTTTTTAAGGAGTTTTCTTCAAACAATTTCTGTGTTTCCCTTTCCAAACTCTCCTGCAAAGCTTTCATTTCCTTTCCCCATTTTGCTTCTAACTCTCTTTTAAAGTCTTTTTTGAATTCTTTCAAGAGGGCCCTTTGAGTTGGAGACCAACTTTTTCACCCTTTGAAACTTCATCTGAAGATGTTTTGCCTTTAGCATCCTCAGGGTTTAAGGTCTGTTCTTCTCTGCTATCTAGGGTCAGAGATCTTTTTGCTTTTTTGCTCATTTTTAAAGATTGAGTTTTGCTCTGTAGTTGCTAGTCTGCTGATCTGCATGCTTCTGAACCAGGACAGAGCAGCCAATGCTGCTACATTTTGTCTAAGAGCTTTCCAGTATATTTTCCCCATGGAATTTCTCCACATTGTGTCCTTGCATTGTGCTTATGTTGGGCCATTTGCACCCCCTGCAGACCTTTTCTGAAGTTCTTCCAAAATATCTTCTGCTGGGAATTTGTTACACTCCAAACATTTATGGGTTTTGTCATTCCAACACCAGTTCAAAGGCTTGATCTGGTATTGATCTGAGGAAAGCCAAAGAGAACTCAAAGATTTGTCTACTCTCCATCATCTTGGCTCTGCCCCTGCCCCATCAAAAATATCATAAAAAAGCAAAATTTTAAGATACCTCTTAAAACAAAAACTAAAGAAAAAAGCGCAGTTCAACAAGGACATAGTCATCCATAAGTTACATATTATGACTACTTTACTTTGACTTAAATTTATATTCTTTCCTTTTACCACAACTGTTCCACTGTGTCCTGATGATATCCACCAAAATGGAAAAAGAGTCCACTAACCTGAGGGGACCCCTCCCAAAGAACTTAGCAAAGACATCACAAAAGAGGTCCCACAGCATGGACATGCATGACTAAGTTCTCATCTGCAGAGTTGGAAGGCCCAGACTCCAGTGAGTGACAGACTGCAAGGCCTTCATGGTCTCAGTGAAACCATTAATAGAGTCCAACAAACTGAATCTGCAGGGTAGTTGTGCCTGATGTGTGTCAGGTTTGGGTCCATCCTTTCTCTGTCAGGTCTAAAACTTCCTTTCTCCCAGGTCCCAGGCTGTTCTAGGTTTGTCTGGGTCAGAGCTCCCCTGGAATCAGGCTTTCCCTTCTGGGGGCCTCATAGGAGAATGGCCTGAAGCAGGTTGGGGTCCAGGTAGAGGGAGACCGCCAGGATGGGGAAAGGGCCAGAGACCAAGAGGAACAAAGATTATCTGAAGGAACCAGGGAGGCTTAGGTTGTAGGAGACCTACATGGGGCATGGAGTAACTGCCTGCAAGTATTCAAAGGGATGTGACATTCCAAGGGATGAGAGTGTGACTTGTTCTGCCTGATACCAAAACACAGAAAGGTGAGCAAAAAGGGAAGGGGCAGAGAGACCGACTTTAAGCTTAACCAGACTCCCTGGCAATGAGAACTATGTAGCACGACAATTGATGATCCGGTCCTGGAGCTAATAATAATGATAATGATAAAAGCTAACATTCCTAGAGTGTTTACTAAGAGCCAACACACAAGTAAGAAATAGCTGAACCTGGATCTGAACTCAGGACTTCCTCACAACATGATTTCATCCATTATAACACCAATTCCTCGGTAGCTAACCCCCCTACACTGATGGTGTTCAAGCAAAGACTAAAACGGATGCAGATTTGAAAGGGGGACTGTTGGTCAGGTATGGGTTAGACATGCCCACTTTTGGGATGTGAAGCCATTGTTTGGATTGTGTCACTCTATGGTTGTGCTCCAGCTCTGTGGGTGATAACTGAGCCATGTACATCCATGCTGTGGGACCCCTTTTCTCACCTCTTCCTCAGAGAGCTAGAAATCTCCAAGGCAGCCCAGACTAGCTGGCCCACTCCCAGTTGAGGGGAAGGAGATGCCCCTGGGGCACTGATGACTTCCTCAACAGCTGCTGGACCTTTACCAGTCCCTGGTGTCTCCAAGTTTTAGCTCAGGGTTTGGCCCATAAAAAGAGCCTAATTAGGATTGTTTAATTCTTTTTTATTTGTTTAATTAATTAAATGACATTCATTAAATTCACTAAAATGGCACTATATGAAATTAAGCTTTGGATAACCCCTAAACCATAAGGAAAACCCCTTTTTCTTTTTCATTTACTTTATAAAGATGATCTGGGAACTTAGGAATATGAATTCCCATGGAAACAGAATAGCCACAGGATCCTTTAGAAAGGACTGGGGAGGTCGGTGGGTGACATTGTGGATAGAAAACAGACTGTGGAGTCTGGAGGACTTGAATTCAAATGTGACCTCAGCCATTTATTATTGTCTAACTGTGGGCATATACTATAATCCTGACTGACTCCAAAAATTAAAATTAAAAAAGCCTCTAAAGTCACACGATTCCCAATCTGGAACTGGATATAAAAGTATAAGGAAACTTCTCTCCTATAAATCATGACATTCCCCATCAGTTGGCAGCCTCCTCCCCAGAGATATCTATGGGTTCTGACCTTGCCCTGTCCCTCTCCATCCCTGGTCCTTCCTGGGCCCCTCAGGGGTCACTAGGGCAGGATCATGGCTGTGCTCAGCTGCTCCTCTCCATGACCATGTCCTGTCTCTGTCTCCCCTGCACCCTGCACACAGCCAGTCCCAGTCTTCAGTTCCCAGGAAATGAGAGTCACTGTCCTGTAATGGGGCTGAGGCTTGATTTGATGCACTGAGGTCCCAAGCACGTGAGGCTAAATTGTAATTGGACTACACTCTATTAATATACATGCTTGGAGAAAGAATGGCCCCCACCCACTCTCTGTGCAAGTCCTGATGTATTGTATAGGAAATAATGATTTTGGTGGGTGGAGGCAGAGGGGCAGGAAGAGAGGCTGAGAGAGACGGCTGGCTGGGTTCTGTTCTGGTGGCTGCTGGTCTCGTGGCTTCTGGTCTGGCTGGCTTCTTGACTCAGTTCCCTTTTACCTCTGATCCCCTCTACCTCCAATTCTTCTTCATCTCTACTGAGAATAAAAGATTGAAGATTTTCCCCTAACCTGAATTTCTGACTCCGGCTGATTTTAAAAATACGCGGTCATCACATTAAGAGAGACCCTAGCCCTTGGCTCCAGCCCTTCTGCTCTCCACAACCTCCAAGTGGTATTTTCTGTTCAGCTGCAGGATCAGATCTATTGCACTCCTGGATATTGCAAAGAACAGAGAGGCTGCAATTACAGATGAAACATATGCCCCCCTAGACAAGTGTGTTCCCATCATTTTGAAATCTTCCTTTGTCAGTTAAATCTGACTAGGGATGACCAGCTAGTGCAGTAAATAGCATTCAGAACCTGATATCAGGAGGGCCTGAATTTAAATCTAGTCTCTAACACTTAATACTTGTGAAACCCTGAAGAAGTCACTGGTCCTGTGTTTATTTCAGTTTCTTCATCTCTTCATCCAGCATAAAAATACCCATCACCCCCAAGTATGGTTGTGTGCCTGAAAAGGGTTAATACTTTAAAAGCACTTTCCAAACTTTAAAGCACTTCATTGACGTCATTGCTTTTGTTATTTACAAAGAAGTGCACACAAAGTAACAAATTCCATATCATAAATATATTATTTATTTTGACTTCTAATAATTTTGTTTTCTTTTATTTTTTTCAATCATATTTACTTACAAATATCTCTCTCACCTCCTCAGGTCACCAAGATCTTCCTTGTCATAAAGATTTTAAAAAGAAAGGAGAAAAAATTTTCCCCAGAGAGACAAAAGACAGGCCTGTTTCTGCCCTTCCTCTCTCACCTGGGATCCAGAACAACAGGAGAAAGAGCATCTGAGTCTGGGACCCCATCTCCATGTGCCTGAGCTCTGAGCTGCCCAGCACCTTCCTTCCCAGCCGCCTTTTTATAGCTGCTCCCAGCAGGGAGCCTCCTGTGTTGGGAGTGAGCCATGCAAATCAGCCCAGGGAGGGAGGCTTCTGCTCAGAGGCAGGCCCAGGATCTCCCCTCCTGGCTAGTCCAGAACCCTGAGCTGTGTCACTGCAGCAGTCCCCTTCTGTGATCCTGGGATGGGGATAGTCCAGTGGGATTATAACCCACCCTGTCTCCATGAACCCTGAAAACCTTAGAGAAGCCAAGAAAGTCAGGATCATAGGAGGATTAGCCTGGAAGAGATTCACATATGTGGTCAGTGACTTCAAGGGTCACCCTCCATTCCAGCCTGAAGCATCCAACCCACCAGTCATGATTCTTATCTTCCTCCCCACTAGTTCACAGAGATTGCTACGACTGTCTGATCATTAGGGAAGAATTTATAACATTCAACTCAGTAAAACACAAGGAAGTCATTTCCTGTACCGTTGTACTTTTTCCTCCACTGCACAATTACCTCAGAAACAGGAGAAAGTTCTTGCTACCAAAGTCCTTGGAAATTACAAATGATTCAGCATCAGGAATAGATCTACTTTGATTCAAAGAAATTGCATTAATGAAGAATCCACATCACTTTACTGCTGTACTCGAAGAACTCCAAGGCCTTTCCCTCCAACTTGCAGCTGAAATCCCCTGTAGGTGACATCTTTCCCCATTCCTCTGTGAGTTCCTAGGAAGCAGGGACCACCTTACTGTTCCCCTAGCACTTCCAGCTCTTAGCACAGGGTTTGGCCCACAATCAATGCTGAATCTCTATTTTTAAGTCATTAATTTATTCATTCATTAAAATGTCAGTATAAGAAACCAAGCTTTGGATGGACCTCTAAACAGTAAGGAAAAAAAAAACTCTTTTCTTCCTCATTTTTTCCACAGAGATGATCTGGGAATCTGGAGATATGAATTCCTTTGCAAATGGAATAGCCACAGGATCCTTTAGAAAGCACTTGGGGTGGAGGTGGGTAGATGACCCTGTGATAGAGCACCTGGAGTCAAGAGGATCTGAATTTGAATGTGAGCTCAGCCACTTACTAGCTGTGTGATCCTGGGCAAGTCACTCAAACCTCCAAAAATTAATAATAAAAATTAATAATAAAAAATAAAAAGCCTTTTAGGGGGTTTTTATTTTTATAAGGTCACATGATTTGCAACCTAGAATTGGATATAGAAGTGAAAGAAAACTTCTTTCCCATAGACCAAATCGTTCCCCGTCAGTCAGCAGCCCCCTTCCTAAAGATACCTACAGGCTCTGCCTTTGCTCAGCCCCCTAAGGCTAACCCAGATTCTCTCCATCCCTCTTCCTCTCCCTGTCTCTTAGGGATCACTGGGGCAAAGTCACGGCTGTGCTCAGAAGTTGTCCCCCATTGCTCCTCCCCATCACTGGGTCCTATCTCCGAACCACCCCTGCACACAAGGGCCAATCCTTGCCCTTACCTCATAGACAAGGATCATCGCTGTCCCACTGACAGACTTCAGCCCTCCTGTCCTCAGCAGCCTCCGGATGGCACTTTCTTTCTTGCTTCAGGATCAGATCTATTATTACATAACTGGGTTATTGGAAAGAATAGAAAGGCTGCATTTACAGATTAAAAATGTGTCCCCAGAAAGGAGTGTTTCCATCACTTTGAAATCTTCCCTTGTCAATTAAGCCTGACTAGGGATGATCAGCTGAGGTACTGGATATTGCACTGGACCTGGGATCAGGAAGCCCTGAAATCAAATCCAGCCTCTAACATTTAGTAGTTGTGAATCTCTGCACAAGTCATATATCATCGGATATATTTCTATTTTTTCTTTCTCATTCTATTTCAACTTTCTCATTCCCTTTACCCACTAGTGTGATTGTGTGCCTTTAAAAAGTTAATACTTTTTTTAAAAGACTTTCCAAACTTTAAAGCACTATATAAATGTCATTGATGCAGTTATTGTTATTTCCAAATAATTGCACATAAAAGTATAAAATCCATATCATGGTTATTTTGTTTATTGTGACTTCTGATAATTTTACTGTTTTATTTCATTTTTAACAGATTTATTTACTGCTATATGCCTCTTACCTCTTCAGGTCAGTAAGATATCCCTTGTCACAAAGATTTTTTTAAAAGGGAGAAAAAAACAGCTCCACAAAACCAAACATTGTGCACGTATCACATTATATGTAATATATATTATAATACTCTAAAGAAATATTGTTTCTTATAACTAGAGAAATTGAAGGGTTGATGATAAATATAATCAGTGTAATGCTGAAAAATGCTTACTAACTAGCTTTAAGAAAAAGTAGTAGGATACACTTTCACATTTAATTTACAAAGTACAACACAATCAAACCCGTGCAAATTAAGTATTGTTGTGTAGAAAAATGGAGAGCAATTCCAGCAAATCTGAGAAGTCTCTCTAAAATAAATCAATATTTATTAAGGTATTCATTGGCTTCAATTCAAAATTGAAAATCACTTAAAATGGTAAAAATATGTGGATCAAGAAGGAATGAAAATAAAACAGAATTTTATACCACAATCCTCAAAAGCTCTAGAGCTTTCATATTATCTTCAGAAAATACTTTGTAGGAGGTGGACATGGTAAGCCCCAAATAAAAGAGTGATCATATTGTCCAGGACAGGAAATTATTCATTACTGATATAAGACTCGTTCCTCTAGAAGATTTTTATATAGTCAGACTACTGATTTATTTCTGCAACAATGAGAAGTGAGACATGCATTTTAAAATAATTCTACTTTGACACATTTAAAAACATCATGATATTTTAAAATAGGATGGCAGAAAGTGGCAGAGGAATGAATTTGAATGATTTAATATGAAAGTTTAACCAATGAAACTCTTTTGTCATATGAAGGAGACCAAAAGAGCCTCAAATGCAAGGGAAATACCAAGTTTGAAATACAATTTCATTTGCAGAATTTTCTTAAAAATAGTTAAAAGTGAATCACTCTATTAATGTGCTCATTATATGTGTATGTATTCACACACATATATATGTATGTATTTATACACATATACACACATATATACATATTTATACGCATATCTATGTACATATCTATAACATATATATTTTAATTTATATACATTTATTTAGGAGACAGAGAGACACAGTAAGAGAAAGGAGAGAGACTAGCAAAGACACAGAGAGAAACACAAAGACAGAGAGAAGCAAATTAAGAGGAAAAACACCTCAAGATACTATATTAAGGAATGAAAAATAGATGAAGAGAAGAAGGAGGAGAGGGAGACAGAGTTAAATTTCAGCCCCCTCATTTTAGAGAAAAGGAAACTGACATGATGAACAAATTTTTCCTAAGTCTAGTGAGAGTCTATGCTACTGATTCAAATGCAGTTCCATTAGCTTCCAATACCTCTCTCTGTCCCCACGAGCCCTGAAAACCTCAAAGAAGCCAAGAAAGTCAGGACCCAAGTAGTACCAGCCTGGGAGAGATTCACATATGTGGACAGTGACTTCAAGGAAGATTCCCCTTCCATTCCAGCCTGAAGCACCTGTCCATCACTCCAGATTCTTACTTTCTCCTTATTTGTTCATAGAGATTGCTAATGACTTTCTGATCATCAGGGAAGGATATATATGACAAAAGAGAGTCATTTCTAATGCTGATAATCAACACTGCTGGATTGTTTTCCCCAAAACACACAATTATCATGGCTACAGGAGAAAGTTCCTGCTACCAAAGTTCTTGGAAATGACAATTCAACATCAGGAATTGATCTGGTTTGATTAGAAGAAATTATATTAATGAAAAAGGACTGCAATCATTTTACTGCTGTACCTGGAGAACTTGAATGCCTTTCTCTCCAACCTGCAGGTGAAATCTCCAATAAGTGATTTCTCCCCCCATTACTCTGTGAGCTCCTGGAAAAGAGAGAGCATTTTATTGTTCCCCTAATGTTTCCAGCTCTTAGTACAGAGTTTGGCCCTCAATAAGTGTCTAATCAATATTTTATAATTCATTAATTTATTCATTCATTAAAATGTCTATATAAGAAATCAACTCTGAGAAGGGAGGGAGAAAAAAATTGGAATACAAGGTTGTGCAAGGATGAATGTTGAAAACTACCTATGCATGTGTTTTGAAAATAAAAAAGCTTTTTATAAAAGGTAAATAAAAGAAACCAAACTTTGAATAAGCCCCTAAATAGTAGGGAAAACTCCTTTTTCTGCCTCATTTACTTCACAGGGATAATCTGGGAATTTTGGGATATGAATTCCTGTGCAAATGGAATAGCTACAGGATCTTTTAGAAATACATAGGGAGGTCGGTAGGTGATTTTGTGACTCTGTCTCAAGGTGTGGAGTCAGGAGGATCTGAGTTCAAATGGGACCTCAGCCATTTACTAGCTGTGTGACCCTGGACAATTCACTTAACCCGAGTGATTCCAAAAAAAATTCTTAGAAAAAAGTCCCTAAGATCATATGATTCATAACTTATAATTTGATAGAGAGGTGAAAGGAAACTTCTCTCCCATAGAATATACTGTTCCCCATCAATTGGCTGCCTTCTCCTCAGGGACACCTATAGTGTGTTCCTTGCCAGTCCCCCCCACACACACACACACTGGGCTAATATAGTTTCTCTCCATCACTGCTCCTTTCCCAGACTCTCAGAGGTCACTGGGACAGGGTCATGGCTGTGCTCAACTGCTGTCCCCCATTGCTCCTCCTCATCACCATGTCCTGCCTCTATCCCTTACTACATATAACCAATCCCTGAACTCAGCTCACAGACAATGAGAGTCACAGGCGAACATTTGTCCCTGGCTCTATCCCTTCTGCCCTCCACAGCCTCCTGGTTGTATTTTCTCTCCTATACCAGGATCAGTTCTATTGCACTGTTGAATACTGGGAAGAACAGAGAGGTTGGAATTGGACTGTAATTAGGAAGCTCTGAATTCAGATACAGCCTCCAACAGTTATTAGTTGTGAAACCCTAGAGAAGTCATTTACAGTATGTCTATTTTGGCTTCCTCATTTCTAAATTAGACAGAAAAATGCCACCCACCTCCCCACAGTGCTTAAGTGGTTAAATAAATTAATTTAAAAATACATTGAAAACTTTAAAGCACAGTATAAATGCCACTATTATTAGTGTTCTTCTTATTATTTTTCCCAACAAGTGAACATAAAAGGTCAAACTCCATATAATAAATATTTTATTCATTTTACTTCTGATCATTTCATCATTTCTTATCTTTGTCACCTCCTCAAGTCTACAAGACTTCCCTTGTCACAAAGATTTTTTAAAAAATTTAAAAAAACCCACTTCAGTAAAACCAAAAAGTGCACAATTATGACATCATATATAATATAAGGCACAAAAATAGCATTGTTCTACAAGGCTTGAGAAATAGGAAGCCTGATGATAAATGTAATCAATCTTGTGCTGATAAATGTTTAAAATGTAGATAAAAAACACATTTTCACATTTAATCTTCAATCAATACTTTTTTTCATCACTCTCTCATGAACAAGGATTTAGAGTTCATAAAGGAAAATAATGTGTAATAATTCCTGATTAATAGGTCAGAATCAGATTGTAAAAAGCCAAATAAATGAGTTCTCTTGGTGGGGAGTATGGGGATAGGTATGGAGGAAAAAGGAGGGGAAAGAGAAAGGAGAATTTTTTAAAGATATATTTATCTTTATTGACAAGATGAGCAGTATAGGATCAATAAAATCCTGAATCTATTAATATAAGCATCTCATATATGTTAGGCACTGTGCTAAACACTAAAGATTCAAAATGAAGTAAAAGACCCCCATGCCCTCAAGATGCTTACAATCTACTGGAGAAGACAACATACAAATAAATATATAAAAAAGCAAGCTATATGCAGGACATCATTGAGTAAAAATTAAATAAACATATGAAAAGTAGTTTGCAAATCTCAAAGGGCTATATTAACTTTAGTTGTTTTTATTATTAATTTGGAGATATTAAGAATCTTGTTTATGATCACAGAGACAAGAGAGCTACACTGAAACCATTTCATTTGCCTAAAAGGCAATAATCAGTCTACCAGGAGATCCAGTCCACTGAGTTCTCGTTCAAAATATACTTTCCAGAAAGAATGGGTGTCACTTAGGAACTCATATTGACTTAACAGAGGAAGGAAAGAACTAACATCCCAGAAGAAACTCAATGTGAATTCAATTCAGCCAATAGTTCATATAAGCAATAAAGAGAGATGAGGATGCTGAAAAGGGGGATAAAAAGTGGGGGGAAGAGATAAAGGCAATGAAGCAAGAAAGTTTAAAACAGCTACAGTGAATCTTTGAGTGCATTAAGGGCTGTGTTTTGATATAAGATGGAATAATATTTGAAGATGGTGCCTCTGTTTTATGGGTAGGAGGCTTAGAAGGGAGAGACCCAGACTCCTTGGGAACTATCATTATTGTCCAAGCCATTCATTCTTTAGCAATTACAAAATATAAGACAAAATATAAAAGAAAGCTGAAAAGAGGAAGAGAGGTAGGAGGAGGAGATAAAAAATTTTAAAAGTCTAGATTGCAGCTTAGAGAGGAATAAAGACCTGGTAGACCTGGGAGCTTTCCTTAACTGGAGGTTCTGAGAGGTGCCATCCAATGCCAAGAAGAGGCCTCCTGAGGCAGTAGCTAATTCCAATGTCTAAATTTCAGGACTGGAGGGAGCTTTGAGGGTGAAGAGATTTCTGGACCATGGGAGAGAATATTTGCAGTCCAGGCTAGAGAGTCTTTAAACTTTGTGAAAGTATTCTTACAAGGACTGATGCTCAGATTCTGGTGAAAGGAAAGGCTCATAGGAATAATGTGAATCTTAATTAATGTGGTAAACAAGAACAAGTCAGTGTGAAATTACTGAGGTGAAACAAGACAGTTTCCAGTCACTGCATTTCTCCAGCCCATCTTCTTTCAAGCATGGACAGAAAGTCTGCTCTTGGTCACAGCTGCTAGGGAACAAGCCCAAGCTAAGCTGCATGAAGGTTTTTGTTGTGCCTTGTATCACTGTGGGAGGCAAGTTATAGTCATGCTGACAGTGATAGACTGCAGCATCCTCAGCCTCCATTTTGCTGATTGTGAGGGAGAAATCTGTCCCAGACCCGCTGCCACTGAACCGGGCAGGGACCCCGGAGTGCAGTTTGGTTGAATGATAAATTAGGAGCTTGGGAGCCTCTCCTGGCTTCTGTTGGTACCAATCTATTTCTGTACCAACATTTGAACTGGTCTTACAATTCATGGTGACCCTCTCTCCTGGAGATGCTGACAAAAAGTCGGGAGACTGAGTCACCACAATGGCCCCTCTAGAACCTGGAATAAAAAAGAAAAGACAGAATATGATCCATATTTCATTGTCCTAGACTTTCAACTCAGAATGAACAAGAAAAAGTGAATAGGTCAAATTTTCTTCCCCTCTCCCAACTTCCCCTAGACACATTCTAGAAATGATCAAATAGACACATAACATGTGCAGAATCCTTCACCTGAGATCCAGAGCAATAGAGAGCAGAGGAGTTGAGCCTGGGACCCCATCTCCTCCCCTGGCCTTGGATGTGGCTGAACAGAGACCTCACCCATGATCTGCCGTTTATCAGGATCTAAGCATCTGGGGCTGTCCCTGGGGAAACATGCAAATCAATGCAGGGAGGAAGAAATAAATAAGATTCAGTTTTACACTGTTAGTAACAATCCAAAGAGGTTTTTTGGTTCCCCGAAGGCCATTTATGAGGCAAAAACCTATAGTCCATCCCAAATACTCTGTACTCATGGAATCACATTGATTGGTGATAAGAACATGAACTTGGAGAAATAGGCTAAATGCTTCCATGGTGTTCTCAACAAACTGTCATCAGTCAGTACTGAAGACATTTGCCATTTAGATGAGGTTGATGTCATTATTGTGGCTGCCAATAAATTCCATACAATTTTAATTGTAGCTGCAGTGTATTTGAATTAGTTTTTTCTTGTTTCTTGCAAAATTTTCTTTCTGATCTAGGAATTTCAAAATTTAACAATAATATTCTGATGTGTTGTCCACAAAGGATCTCATTGAGGGTTTATTTTTTCTATTTCTACTTTCCACTCATGTACTATCACTCCAGGACAATTTTCTTGAATTATTTGTGTCAAGATTCTCTTTTTGGTCACAACTTTAAAGCAATTCAATTATTCTTAGACTTTCTCTTTTTGATCTGTTCTACAGATCTGTTGTCTTTCTTATAAGATTTTTCACATTCTATTCTATTTTTTCATTCTTTATATTCTGTTTTGTTATTCTGAGACCAAGGTCTCAGAAGTTCACTGGCTTCTCCTTGCCCAATTCTAATTTTCAAAGAGTTATTTTCATCTTTGAGACCCTGCATCTCCTTTTCTAGTTGGTTAATCTTTTTTCCATAATCTTGTTTTTCTTGGATTTTTTTTTAGTTTTTTCTTTAATATCTCTCATTTGATTTTTAATTTTTTTTTGAGTTCTTCTATAAATTCTCTCTGGGCAGGGAACTATTTCATGTTACTCTATGTGGTAGAAGCTTTTTTTTTACTTTAATTTCTCCTCTGAAGATGAACCCAGGTCTTCCCTGTTCACATAGTAAGTTTGTATGATGAGATTCTTTTTTCTTTGCCAGTTCATTTTTTTAAAACAATAGTAAGTATTTAATTGTGGGATGGAGGGATGATACCTCTGGCCTTACTTCACCTCTCCTTTCTGACCTGGAACCCCAAACCAAGAGCTATCCCCTGCAGCCAGAAGCTTCCCTGCCCTATTGCTCCTGCACTCCCTGATGCTGGTTCCTTCTTCCTCAAAACCCCATCTCCACAACACAATGGGGCCTGATGTTCTTAATCACCTGAGATTCACTCAATCTTCCCAAACTCAGACCCTGATTCCACAAATAATCTAGAAAGTGAAAGTTTCTGTGGTTCCTCATGAGTCTGCAGCCACATCCAGCTCACCCTATGGCTCCCTGCTTAATGTTTCTGTGGAACTAGCCTGGAGGTGTTTGCACTTCACATGAGTTAATCTCCAGCCAGAGAGTCTTGCTTCAGATCTTCTAGGACCCCTATTATGGCCTAAATCTTGATTTTTCACTAGTCCATGTTTGGCCTGAGGAGTAATTTTGTTCTATTTGTGGGGGAGATCTGGAAATCTTGAAATACCAAGCTAATCAACTATTTTCCCAGTATCTTCTCCGATCAAAAATATTCTTATGAGTCTTGTTTAAATATATTCCATCTCTGGCCAAGAATCTGTTATCTTTATATTGTAAGTGTTGGTCAAGAAGTCCCAATATTCTTAGGCAATATGTTTTTAATCAGTTGCTTACTCTCATAATTAATTTTTCTCTTCTGTATCCTTTGACTTTGATGGACTAATGGTGAGGGAAAAGCTACCTGTAACTCCCATGACCTTCATTTTCTTATCCAAGACTCCATGCTCCTGAAATGCTTCCTTGTTACTTCTGGTAGTGACATTGGTGCCTCCATGAATCTCTACAAGTGGGTCATTGTTGTGTTGTTTGATTAGAATTGATTAGAGTTTTTTTCTTCCTATGATGTTGCTATATATATATATATATATATATATATATATATATATGTATCATTTTTAGAGGACATTTTCTTACTCTTCAGAAGATCTGTGTATGTCTGTCTATTTCTCATTATGATTCTAATTTATATAATGAAGATATTGTTTTTGATGCAATATTAAAGGATGCATTTAGGAATAAATGTCATTTCCCTTGGCTCATGCATATATGTACTCTATCAACTGCTTCTCCTCTGTCTCTTCTTCTTATATATCTCTCCTTCCACTTCTCCTTTTCTTTCATTCTCCAACATCCTAACAAGGGTCAGTGCTTGCATCTTCTGTCAAAGGTTACACACATAAACACACACACACACACACACACACACACACACATCTACCTTGTTCCGTCATAAGCCCTGAGTCTATTACTTTTGGAAACATTTCATTCTTCCTACTAACTTGGAGTATGGCAAGATTTTCTTCAAATACCTTCATCTTCTTCTCTAAGGAAAGAGACAAGCTTATATCTGGTAAAGAGAAAATAGTCACTCAGGCGTAGTAGAAATACAAATTTCTCTCATCCCATCTAAGTCACAACTTTCCCTACTCTCCTAAGGAGGAGTATCGATAGTCAACTCTTTTTTTTTCAATTTATGAATATTTCTTTTTTTTCTAGACTACTCTTTATTATTTTTTGGGGGGTGGGAAAAACTTTTATTGACAGAACCCATGCCAAGGTAATTTTTTTTTACATTATCCCTTGCACTCACTTCTGTTCCGATTTTTCCCCTCCCTCCCTCCACCCTCTCCCCCAGATGGCAAGCAGTCCTATACATGTTAAATAGATTACAGTAGATCTTGGATACAATATATGTGTGCAGAACCGAACAGTTTTCTTGTTGCTCAGGGAGAATTGGATTTAGAAGGTATAAATAACCTGGGAAGAAGAACAAAAATGCAAGCAGTTTACATTCATTTCCTAGTGTTCCGATAGTCACCTCTTAATTAAAACATCTGTAACTAATAATCTCCTTTTTATAACTTGACAATTCAACTCAACTTCTTCAGTCTCAACAACTGCATATGCACACAACTTGCCCTCTATTCCTTTTTTATGGATACTCCCACTAATTTAATTACTCGATCCTGTTTGCTTCTTTTCCATTCAGATCAGTGGGAAAAGGGTTGAGGGGTAGGAATGAGAAAAGAATATCAACCTGACCTTTAAGGACAAGGTATCATTTTATGGCTTGCTTGGATTTCCTGTGCTCTCTGATTCTATTAATTTTTCAATTCTCTGAACTTGAAGGGTTATTGATAAAAGGATTGACATGAGCCTATCAAATGGTGGCTTGAGCAATTGAGGAAGATTTTGTATCTGTGTAATTTGGTGTTATGTTCATGTTATTCTGGTAGACTTAAGTTGAAACTGAAGATTCTGAGGAAGAGTCTGTGTTGAGAAATGGAGTAGACAATTAATGTGTATCTGAAGCACCACTTGGTAGCCAAATCATGTACTATAATCAGCTGATTAACAGTTGATAAGAGTCCTGATAGTCGGCTATTCTCTAAAACCAATAGAGAATATGGGAAAGAATCAAGAGTTTGTTACCTAGTGCACGCTTTAATACTGCATGTAGCAATCAACAACAATATCTTCATTTCATAAATTATCATTGTAATTTTAGAGCTGGGATTCCAGAAAGAATTTTTGGCTGGATGGAGATTATGTGTTAGGTTGGGTGAACATCACATCCCTACTGAAGCCTAAAGGCAGAAAGAAGAGATGTTATAGTAACCTAAACCAAATGCAATTTTCTTCAGTCTTGGCCCTAAGCCCACAGATATGCTGTTAAAATAAATTATCTCATGTTACAATAGAAATATGCATTCCCACTTTGTTGCACAGATTCTCCCACATTTTCTAGAGTGACTTTTAAACCTCCCGACTTTTCTAATGGAAGAGGTACATTTGCAGGTTTCATTACCACATATTCTCACCTGGGACTAAGAACAGAAGATGGAGTAACTGGGATGGGATGCTGTGCTTAAGCCCATCTCTAGGAAAATGACCTCCTTATAACTCTGGCAGCTCTATTTGTAGAACTTTGTGAAGTAAGTGGCATAACTAGGAACCTTGCTATTTTGAACAATGCTAGCCTCCATAAATCCTACTAAAGTATGTGGTCCTAGGTGGGAAATCATTTTTCCTTTGAAGAAAATTCCATCATCCCTAAGACACTAAGGCCATGTGCACCAAGAAACCAAAGAAAGATATAGCATCATGAGGTCAAAGATTTAGACATTAAAAATACTTTTGAAATTATCTAATTCAACATTCTCATTTTAGAGAGAATGAAATTAAGTACCAAAGAGGTTAGATGGATAGTAAACATTTATTAATCACCTATTAAGTATCAGGCACTATTCTAGGTGTTGAAGAAATAATACAAAAAAGAAAAACAGTACTTGACTTCAAGGAGCTTATATTCTTTTTTAAATTTTTTTAAAATTTTCCCCCTAATTATATGTTAAAATATTTTTAAACAATTGGCTTTTTTAAAGTTTTTAGTTCTAAATTCTATCCTTCCTTCCCTTCCTATCCCTTTCCTAAGATAGTAAGCAATCAGATATAGATTATATATTTGCAATCATGTAAAACATTTCCAAATTAGTCATTTTGTACAAGAAAACTCAATTAAAAGGAAAAAATGAGAGTAAAAAAAATAGTCTGTTTCAGTCTGGATTCAAACAATATCAGTTCTTTCTCTGGAGGCAAATATTAATGAATCATACTTCATTAATCCTTTGGGATTTTCTTGGATCATTGTATTGCTGAGAATAGGTAAATCATTGTATTGTTGAGAATAGGTAAGTCATTCACAATTCTTCATCAAACAATACTGCTGTTATCCTGTATAAGGTTCTCCTAAGTTTTGTTCACTTCCCTTTGCATCAATTCATGTAAATTTTTCCAGGTTTTTCTGAATCATCCTACTTGTCATTTATTATAACACAATATTCCAATTACAATCATGTACCACAATTTGTTTAGCCATTCTCCAATTGATATCCCTTCCATTTCTAATTCTTCACCACCGTAAAAAGAGCTGCTATAAATATTTTGTACAAAGAGATACTTTCCCCTTTTGTGGAAGTATTTGAACTATAACCCTAGCAGTGATACTGCTCAATCAAAGAATATGCACAGTTTTATAGCTCTTTGGGTATAGTCCCAAATTGCTCTCCAGAATGGTTGGATCAGTTCATAACTTCACCAATAATATATCAGTGTACCAGTTTTCCCATATCCTCTCCAACAACTATCATTTTACTTTCTTGTCATATTAGCCAATCTTATAGATATGAGGTGGTCCCTCAAAGTTGTTTTAATTTGCATTTCTCTACTCAATATTAGAGCATTTTTTCATGTGACTATAAATAGCTTTGATTTCTTTGTCTGAAAACTGCCTGTTCATATATTTTGACTATTTGCCAATTTGGGAATGACTTGTATTTTTATAAATTAGACATATTTCTCTATAAATTTAAGAAATGAGGCCTTTATCAGAAATTCTTCCTGCAATTTTTCCTCCAGTTTTCTACTTTCCTTATAATTTTGGTTACATTAGTTTTGTTTCTGCAGAAAACTTTTTAATTTTATATAATTAAAATGATCCATTTTACATTTTTGTTGCTCTCTGTCTCTTGTTTGGTCATAAATCCTTCCCTTATCTACAGATCTGACAGTTTTCCCAGAAGTTTTTGTGAAATAATGAGTTTTGTTCCACAGACTTAGATCTTTGGGTTTATCACATACCAGATTATTATATTCATGTATTACAAAGTAATTTGCACCTAATATTTTCTACTCATCTCTTTATTGCATCATATAGCTGCTACAAGTTCTGGGCTCATGTAGATTAAAACCAACCAAAGGGGGGCCTGATATTAAAAATGAGAAGCTGGGTTTCTTCTTAAACTTTCTGCCTTAGTGAACTCCCATCCTACAACAGAACTCTGAGGAAAACTTCTGAAATATAGCTTAGAGAATTCTCCAATGATAATTGGTCAAAGGACATGACCAGCCATTTTCAGAAAAAGAATGTTGTTATTCATTTATTTCAGTTGTGTCCAACTCTTTGTAACCCCAATTGGGATTTTCTTGGCAAAGATACTGGAGTGGTTTGCCATTTCCTTCTCTGGCTCATTTTACAGGTTAGAAGCCTGAGGCAAAGAAGGTTGAGTGATCTTGCCAGGGTCACACAGCTAGTATCTAATCTTGGATTTGAACTCCTGACACCAGGCCTAATGATCTATCTACAGCATTATCGAGCTATCAATAGTCACATTAAAAAATGCTCTAAGTCATTATTGATTAGAAAAATTCAAATTAAACAACTGAAATATCAAAAAGGAAATGATGAATGATAGAAGAGATGTGGAAAAATTGGAACATTAAAGCAGTGTTGGTAGAGATGTAAACTGGTCCCATCTCTTGAACCTTGATTACATTTACAAAGAGCCATAGTTCTCTCATCTAAACAATTCTCATAACAATTGATGGAGAAGGATGAACAACAGGAACAATGGCAATTCATTCATCAGCCAGACTAAAGACATTTAAGATAAGGAAGATTATAGTCCTGCTGACAGTAATAATCAGCAGTATCTTCTGCCTTCACACCCAGACCCAGTGCCACTGAACTACTCAGAGACCCTAGGGACCACCAGTGTGGCATATTAAATGAGTAACCTTGGGACTTGGCCAGGTTTCTGTTGATACCACCGCATGGCTGTCAATTCTATTCTCACTGGTCTTGCAAGTGATAGTGATCTCTCTCGATATCTCTCTCTCTCTCTCTCTCTCTCTCTCTCTCTCTCTCTCTCTGACCCAGACAAGAAATATGGGGAATGAGTTATCAAAACTTGTATACCAGAGTTGAGAAATAACGTAAACTGGTGTATGAATATAGTGATATATTATTGTTCTATAAGGAATAATGAGCAAGCTGATTTCAGAAAAGCCTGGAAAGAATTCCATGGGATGCTGAACGAAGTGAATAGAATCAAGAAAACATTGTACACAGTAACAACAAGATTATGTGACCAACTATGATGGACGTGGCTCTTTTCAACAATGAAGTGATTCAAGGCAATTCCAATAGACTTATGATGGAAAGAGCCACCTGTATCCAGAGAATTATGGATTTTGAATGAGGATCAAAGCATAGTATTTTCACCTAATTGTTGTTTGTGTCCTTGGTTTTTTCCTCCCATTTTTTCCCTTTTGATCTTATTTTTCTTGCATCGCATCACAAACATGGAAATATGTTTAGAAAAATTGCACATCCTTGGGGAAGAGGGAGAGAGAAGGGAGGGAGAAAAATTTGGAACACAAGGTTTTGCAAAGGTAAATATTGAAAACTAGCTTTGAAGGTATTTGAGAAAACAAAATACCATTAAAATAAAAAAGAGAATTATCATAAAAACTTCAGAGTAGAAAATTTTCAGAGCAAAAGCTTTATTAAATATCATTTTAGACATAGAAAGAGCATTGTTCTGGAATCAAAGAACTAAGATTAAATCCCACCTCTAACATTAATACTGGTGTGACCTTGAGAAAGTCATTTAACTTTTATAGAGCTCAGTTTCTTCATGCATAAAGTGAGATGATTGAACCAAATGACCTGTGAGGTCTCTATTGCCTCTAAATCTATAATTTTTACATTATGTAAAATCAGTACACATCAGCATGTATTCTTATCACTTAACTTTTTCTCTCAATTATATCCAGTTATAAACTCCTTATTGCACTTCTTCACATCCCAAGCCAAGAGAAAACCCATACATTGTCCTGTAGATACTTGGGTCCATCTCAAAAACCAAGAAACAATAATCCCTACTTGTCTCATTTTATGAGGATGAGCAGAAGGACTATATTGATGCTGGCTAGGTTTCTCTGTCACCTATTCTTTCCTTCTACTTCTCTCACCCTTCATCCAGAACACCAGCAAACCCAAGAATCTAGCCTAGGACAATATCTTACAGAATTTGACCTATAGGAGATTGATTAACAAACCTCAATTACTAAAATGCCCCCTTTATTCCACCTTTGAAAAGGAACTGTCTTTGAGGGAGGAAATTATGCAAAGTAGCTACAATCATGCAAAGGAGTCAAAATGTAAAGAGAATCAGATTGAGAGGCCTCCTAACCACAGCACTTATTATTAGATACTGACTTGTCTGGAAACATGTTTCAAGTTTCAGCAAGAAAGAAACCAAGCTTCCTCTTGTGGCTAGAAAGCTAAGTTACAGTTCCTCTGAAAAGGCAAGTGTCAGAATTTTCATGGTCTGTCACCCATTCTTCTCACCCAACATTTGGTTGTTCAGGAGAACAGAGAACCCTCCTGGGAAACCTGAATTCCCTGACATTAACAAGTACATAGCACATAGTAAGGGCTTAATAAATGTTTGTTTACTAACTGACTGGCCTCAGTCCCTATCTCACTTTTCTGAAAATAGAGATCATCTCAAGTCCACATATTTGTATATATTTTTAAGATTTCTGAAGCATTTTAAGCATTATCCTATTTAAGTCTCATAGTAGTTCTGTATGATAGGTCCTATCAACATGTATGGATAAATCTTTCATGGACTTCTAGTCTAATCCATGCCTAAATAAGTATCCTCTCCATGAAAACTTAGGCTAAGTTAAAGGGTCTTAATTTTGGGAGGGTCATGAACCCCTAGGGCACTCTTGGTGAAACTAATGCATCTTTTTTCAAAATATTGCTTTTAAATGCATAAAAGAAAATACATGAGATTACAAAAAAAAATTATGTTTAAATATATTGATCAAAATTTTAAAAAACAAATTCATTAACTCCAGGTTAAGAACACCCATCCTTGCAATTCTCTTAGACTCATAGATCTAAATCAGTGGAGAAAAAACTTTCACACTAGAGAGAGATTACACTGAAAGAATGCTTCATTTCCCTCTTTGCTCTGTATCTGACTCTTCAGACTTCAATACCATAATCTTATGGATATTTTTTCTCCTACCCACTTATCTTTCTTCAATTCTCTTTTATATGTTATATGTTTATATGTTCTCTTTTATATGAATGTTATGGAATATTATTGTTCTATAAGAAATTACCAGCAGGATGATTTCAGAGAGGCTTGGAGAGACTTACATGAACTGATGCTAAGCAAAATGAGCAGAACCAGGAGATCATTATATACTTCAACAACAATATTATATGATTATCAGTTCTGGAGGACGTGACTCTTCAACAACGAGATGATCCAAACCAGTTCCAATGTTCAGGAATGAAGAGAACCAGCTACACCCAGCAAAAGAACTATGGGACATGAGTGTAGACCACAACCTCGCATTTCCAGTTCTTTTGTTATTGTCTGCTTGCATTTTTGTTTTCCTTCTCAGATTATTTTTAACCTTCTTTCTAAATCTGATTTTTCTTGTGCAGCAATATAACTGTGTAAATATGTATACATATATTGTATTTAACATATACTTTAACATATTTAACATATATTGGTCTACCTGCCATCTGGGGGTGGGGGTGGGGGAAGGAGGGGAAAAGTTGGAACAAAAGGTTTTGCAAGGGTCAATGTTGAAAATTTACCCATGCATATGTTTTTTAGATAAAAAGCTATAATAAAAAAAATGTGTCACAGAACACTCATGAAACATCTTTGTAGAGGAGATATATCCTATTTTATGTTTTATGAATATTGTATGTTGAGTACCTTCCTACTCCCCCTCTTACTACACATTAATCAAACCTAACTGAATCTATATGATTCTCACCAAGATGCTGAGGTCAAGTCAGAGCATCTGAAAAAAAGAAAAGAATTTAATCCTCTCTTTAGGGGCCAGACTATCTCAGTCTTGACCCTATTCATACATGGGTTTCCAGAGCTAGAAACCTATTAGTAGAAATTTTAAAAAATACTTATAAGTGGACATGATCTTGCAACTTTCTGAGAGTTATTGAGCAGACAATAAGGTCTTCCTGGGACTACTCAGGGTATCAGCACCAATAAGAGGTACAGCATGCAAATTCATAGACCCATAGATCTAGACCGTGAAGGATCTTAGAGGTGACTGAGTCTAACCCCTTCATCTTAGCAAGGTCATAGAGGTGAAGTGACCCAGTCAATACATAGGAACCATCTTCTGATTCTAAAGCCTATTCCATTTCCATTGCATTATGCTGCCTCTCCTGGATTTCCAGAATTAAAAAAAAAAAGACAAACTTCTTTAAAATTGTTTGAATTTGGACAAACTGCCAATCCTATGACAGACTCAACAATTTGACTCCCTAATCTTTGACAGTAGCCCACTTATCTCTGCATTATCTGATTAATATTGGTCTCATACTCACTTCAGAACCTTGGACAGCAGCAGCCTGAGATCAAGTCAGTCAAATATTTAAGTGCATACTATGAGCCAAGTTCTGTGCCAGTAACTCACCTAGCCAGGCCTTCAGATTGTCTCCTTCATTTTCAAATATACTAACTTTGCTATGGTGAAGATTAAACTACCTTTGTCTATTACCTGAGATTTTACTGCCAGTCCTATCTTGGAGGACAATGATGAGATGTGCCAAAGACCAAAAACAATGGTAATATTCCAGCGAATACTCTCAATTTGACTAGCCCAACCATTCCTGCCCAACTTGTAGTATTCTTATCCATGTCATCCTATACATTTTCCAGAGGGTGTGCACCAAGTGTTTAGAAGTTATTTATATTATTTGAATGACTTTGAAATATAGCTAATCATAAAGCTATCAAGTATCAGAGATGGGATTCTATAGCTGACCTCAATTCTGGCATTTTCTCCCCAATTGGTTTCTCCAACAAATATTTAGAAATAAAATCTTTCTCTCTCTCTCTCTTTCTCTCTCTCTCTCTCTCTCTCTCTCTCTCTCTCTCTCTCTATCTCTTTCTCTCAGATAAGGAAACTGGAATTCATATAGATAAATAAACTTGTCTCTAGTCATATAGCAATTAAGTAGCAGAGATGGGATTCTAACACAAGTCTAGCTGACTACAAGTTTAATATTTTCTTCCCAATTGTTTTCTTCAACACACACTTAGAAATAAAATAGGAGTGTTTGTCCTGTGGAATTGATAATTTCAAAGTGTTTGTTACTGAAATACAACTTATCTTATTTAAATTCAATTCAACAAGTGTTTATTATGTTTTTATTACCACTTATGAAAGTCAAAGACAAGTGACTTTTTTGGTCTTTTACTGACTCACACAGGGTTTTGATCTCATGAAATTCTTGTAAATTGCACAAACTGAACAAGTAAAATTTTCTGTCCTCAGTCCAGCAAGTGATAGTGTATAGTCATGTTTACCTCTTTATGTTTTTCTTAATTCTTGTATCTGCATTGTAAGGTTTCTCTACAGTTATTGTGTTTTCATCAGGAATGCTTGGAAATCCTCTTATTCTGCTAAAAGTACATTTTTCTTTTGCAATCAATATTCAGAGGCATCTGAGCCTGTTTCTTCTTATTTAAGCAAATAATCCCTAGCTCATTTGACTTTTAATCAGCTTGATTTGGATAGGCTGGGACATAATTATAAACTGACTGGGATGTTCAGTGTTATCCTTCCAAATTGAGTGGTAACAATATCAGAAACCATTTCTTATATTTCTTTGTTCCTTAAAAAGCCCCCTGCCATAATCAATAGGTCTTCATCAAATTCTTTTGAATTATTGGGAAGTGACTAGGAAAATTGACTAGGAAAATTTCCCTGGTTCCTGAATAATTCAAGAAGAATTTTCTATGTGACCTTAAATTTCACAAAAATGAAAATAAACCAGTGATATAGTATCCGAAGTGTGGGTATTCTACTTCCTCCCCCTGTAGGACATAGAAAAAAAACAGGTGTCATGCCCTAAGAGCAAAAGGTCTGAGCTGACAAAGAGGTTCCTGTTTGGGTCTGTATCACTGTGAGAGGGCGGCTGTAGTGCTGCTGACAGTAATAAACTCCAGCATCTTCAGCTGCTACTCCTCCGATGGTCAAGAAGAAGTACAGTCTGGAGCCACTTCCTTGGAATCGAGTTGAAGCCCCAGAAGCCAATGCAGAAGTGCCGAAGATAAGGAGCTTTGGTGCTTGTCTAGGCTTCTGCTGGTACCAGGCTATGGAAGTGCCCACTCCAAAGTTGGTTCTGCATTGAATAGTGACATGGTCTCCTGGTGACACTGTCATAGACTCTGGAGTTTGAGTCACTATAAACTGTCCCCTGGAATCTGGATGAGATATTCCATTAAGCTAGCACAAAATATTCCTTTTATATAATGCTGGAAAATAAACAGATCTAGGAACAAATTATTACATCTTTAGCCTTGGCATGAACTAATTTATAGATAGACTGTGCATATAAGTATTTCAGCATCAGGGCACAGAGATAATGTGTGGGACCCAGCTATTAGGACATAGGGACAAATGTGAGATAACAAGACAATACCACTCTGGAGGGCTGATCAATCAAGACATTTTTGGACAGAAGCATTACTGATGGTGATTATCTATATAAGATAAGAGAAAGCCCTGGATGTTATCCTATGTGGCAGTCAAGAAATAAAGACCATCTCTGTCTAAATCCTGAC
Organism: Sarcophilus harrisii; assembly: GCF_902635505.1. Taxonomy (NCBI): domain Eukaryota; kingdom Metazoa; phylum Chordata; class Mammalia; order Dasyuromorphia; family Dasyuridae; genus Sarcophilus; species Sarcophilus harrisii. The sequence goes on from NC_045427.1 coordinate 33,348,461, forward strand.
TGCTTCCAATCATGCAGATTAGACATCTGTGCCCCAGTTTCCCATCTATTAATTAGTTGCTATAATTCTTGTCCTGTTTCTGTTTCTCAAATTAGTACTGGAGGGTTCCTACCTTGGATGAAAAACACCAGGAGCCAGAGGAGCTGAGCCAAAGAGCTCCTCTCAAAGCTTCCAAAGGACATGCTATCCCAGATCTTCCAGCAGAGGGGTGGCAATGAATTATCTGATTGCCCCTAACTTTGAGCCAACCCACTTGAGGCTTAAGTAGGCACTAGAGCTAGGTGGAATCAATCTGCATATTCTAACCCAGAACCCGCCTCTAAGATAATAAGATCATAGGGACCCAAGAGTCCATCTAGTCCAACTCTCTCTTTTTACAAATGAGAAAACTAAGACCTAAAATCCAAGGTCACACAAATAATAAATAGTAAAACTGAGAATCTAACCATATCTAATTCCATGTCTTTACTCTGCTCAGTGGAACTTGAGTGAAGACAGAAGTGTTACTCAGTGCAGAAAACAGCTATTACACTGTCCCTACAACATCTGAACATCATTCCTGTTATTTGGGGAGAAATGACATTATTTTCCACTCATAGTGACAACCTAGAATTTCACTTTGCTAAAAGGGGAGAGTAATATCAGCTCCAAGTCCAGGAATGAGACATTAGGAGATCCCAGAATGACAGCATAACTCTGAAAAAGGGGGCTCTTAAAAGTCCTTGTGAGCAGATCAGTAGATTGTGTCCTGGTCCCTTCTCTCCAAGAAGTGGTATTAGTTTCTTTAAGCAAACATCTGAATAGAGGTACCGATCTTTAGAAAGGGAGGAAGCAACAGACAGGGCAGGAGATTGCCATTCATTAAGATTCAGGATCTGGTTCCCGAGAACTTGAAAGATCTGAGCAAAGAGACTGAGGCTTCCATGTAAGTAAGAACCAAGAGCCTTATGGACATCCTGGGATAGCTCATGCTACCCACGTGAGGGGAAGTACTCAGCATTTCTCTGAGTAGATGGTGAGGATAGAATACTGAGAGCAGTGATTTGGGAGTGGCAAGAGTTCATCTGGAAAGAGAAAGGAAAAAGTCTGTCTTGGCCAAGTAGTTAGAGCTAGAAACAGTCCAGGAAGAGTTTAAGAGATCCCGAAAAAGATTTTGCAGGAGATGTTTGTTCTTCAGTTATATCTGACTCTTCATGACCTTATTTGAAATTTTCTTGGCAGAAATATTGGAATAGTTTGCCATTTCTTTTTACAGATAAGGAAACTGAGGCAAAGAGAGTTAAGTGTCTTGCCTAGAGTCCCATAGATAGTGTCCGAGACCAGATTTTCACTCATGAAGATGAATCTTTATGATTCCAAGCCCAGTGCTCTAACCACTGTATTACCTTGGACTTTAGGGAGGACACAATGATATGACCCTTATCCAGGAGAGGATATGATCATATACTGCAGTTTGACCCTTCAGGAAGCATCTGGTATGTGAGGTAAGACCAAAAAAAGCCACAGGGGAAGTTTGTGTCCCTAGGGGAGAGCAGTTGCTATACTTCTTACCAGACCTTTAACTGACAATTTAGGAACCTCAGGCAGTTGCAGAGGATATAGAGAAAGTCATTTGCAATAATAGCCCAGGATACCAGGAATGTGGTTTGCTATTGAATGACAAGGATTTCTGGGGGAAAATACAAGAGAAGTTGGTAATCACAGGGAGCAAGGGAGAAGGGTATTCTGATCTGTTTCTAATCTACAAAAGAGGAAGGAATTGCATCCCAGAATAAGACCATTATTGTTACTGTAATATCTACTATATGTCAGGCACTGTTAAATACTTTGCAAATATTACCTCTTTTTTGATGCTGAAGATGACATCCAGCAAGGAAAGAAATGCTACCAGAAGCCCCTACATTTCCCATCCTGAAACAAAGCCTCAGAAGCCCCACCTATCTTATAGATCTGCTTCTGACAATAAATTGACATGCATTCATTATCCATGTGGCTGCTTAGAGCCAATTTCGCAGACTTGTGACTTGGGGGAATTAAACATTCTATTGTTTCATCCTTTTCCCCACTTCCCACCCTAGTGACTCTGGCATAAAGTAACCTTCCTGGCACTCCCACTTCAATGCATGGTTTAATTAGACCCTGTCCTCTGTCACTTTGTAAGCTGGGAAGGAAACTGCTGAGTTGAAGGGCTAAAAGATTCTGGGGAGGTTTGTATAAGAGACCAGAGTGCTCTGGGGAAGTGAGGAGGGAGATGTGATTATATTTCATTATGTGGTCAAAGTATTTAAGGTTCATCTTCAGTATTTTAATCTTCCAATGAACGACCTAAATTGATTTAAATATTGAATAATTTGATCTTCTTGCTGTCCAAGGGACTCTCAAAAGTCTATTCCAGCACAATTCAAAAGTGATGATTCTGTGGTGCTCGGCTTTCCTTACAGACCAAGTCTCACAGCTTTATGTTGCTATTGGAAAAACCATGGTTTTGACTATATGGAAGTATGAGTAGCCTCAGCCTTCACAGTGGTGATAGTGAAAGTGAATTCTGTCCCAGTACAGCTGCCACTGACTGGCAGAATGGCAACATATGGTTTAGAAAACTCATAGGTAAAAAGCTAAGATGACTGTTCTGGTCCCTACTAATACCAATGTAACCACTTGCCAATGCCAGCATTGATCCTGCAGTTGATAATGACTCTGATGGAACTACAGATGGGAAGACTTCGCACAAAAGCTGCCCATAATCCTCTGTTAGAAAAAATTGAGAGATAAGTATTTTCTCTAGATGACATGAACACCTGGGCAATCCCTTTCCCCAAGGGTGGTGGGGCTATTGCTGAAATGTCATTCCCAATAGAGAAGGAACCCCACAATTCTTTAGTCATGGAAGCTCCCATTTCATCTGGAATATTTATTCCCAAAGAACTAGAAGACAGAAGAGCTGACTTTCAGCTGATTTTCATGAGATCTTAGAAAATGTAGCCACAGAGCTCTGAGCACAAAGACAGAGACAAAGAGTTACATTACTCCTCAGAGTCTATAGAAACTATCCCTTGGGTATGTTTATGCAAATGAACTCCTGTCTAAATGGGATAATTTGTTCTTTGAAAGAAAAGCTATTATCTGGACACTATACTAAAAAACAGAGATATCATCTTGTTGACAAAGTTTCATAAGGTCAAAGTTATGGTTTTTCCAGTAGAAATGTAAGACTGTGAGAGATGGACTATAAGGAAAACTGAGCCCCACAGAATCACTACCTTTGAATTGTGCTGGAATAGACTTTTGAGAGTCCCTTGGACAGTCAGAAAATCAAATCATTCAATACTTAAATCAATTCAGGCTGTTCATTGGAAGGTCAAATACTGAAAATGAAGCCTTGACCACTTAATGAAAAAAACAGGACTCATTGGAAAAGATCCTGGTGTTAAGAATGATTGTAGGCAAAAGGAAAAGGGGATGACAAAGAATAAGATGGAGAAAGAGTGAAACAATGAACATGAACTTGGGCAGACTTTGAGATAAGAGAGGATAGAGGAGCCTGGTTTGGTATGGTCCGTGGTGTCACAAATAGTAGGCACAACTGAATGGCTGAACAATAGCCATAATCCCTGCTGTGAGACTGGCTGAATATACTCATGTCTTATAACTGACGTACAGCTATAGCTGTATCTTTTCCTCGCCCATCTAGTACCTGTAAAGTTGACTTTTTGAGCCTCAACCAGGCTAGAATAATAATAGTTACTCATAGGCCAGACCTCACTAGTGTTCAGAACAGAAGCTCCATTTTCCATCTGGGCCAGTTTTCCCTTCCATAGTTGCACCCTCTTCCCTCCAAGAATAAATGGTTATGTCTAAAAGAAGGAATATGGCAGGGCTTGGGTCAAAATTAAGAGAAGTGAACAAAGCAGGTTTTTGATGCTTGGGCACTGAAGGGGAGTAGGAGGGAGATGATCTGAATGGATGGAGTGGCCAATAGAAGAAGCATAATATGTGTGGGACCCACGACGAAAAAAATTTCCCTATCTGCTGACAACTGACAAGAGAAGTTTTCATTTCTCAATTAAGGGGAACCCTTTATGGGAGGAGGTAAATTGTCAATTAAAGTATTATGTAAAGAGAGAAGGTTTTGTTGGAGAAAGCTTAAGATTTATGTGGGGAAAAAATGAGGAGGGAATCACTTGATAATGATCTTAGAAACTGAAGAAACATTCTAAGTAGCTTGGTTTGGAAAGGAGGAAGATCTGGGTTTAGAGTTTAGAAAGTGATGATTGGACCCTCTCTTAATAGATAAAAACTAAACATTATTTTTAAATGGTTTGTCTCCAGGCCCTAGCCATGGGCAATTCAAGATTAGGACAGACTGCTCATTGAGTCTCAGGGAGCTTGTATAGCCAGTTGTATAGGGCTTGAGGAGTACCCTTTCTCTAGTTAAAATTGTAGGCCTTATTAAAAACAATGCATTATTCATTAAAAAACAAATGCATCTTCAATATCTCTGAAATTTCCTAGAAAGATCATGGGAACCTAGATTTAGAGCTGGCCATTAATCTCAATGGCCATCTACTCCACCCCCCTAAATTTACAGAAAAGGAAGTAAGTGGCTTACCATTGGTCATACAATTAATATATATCAGAGGTAACAAATTCTGACTAGAGTGGGAGAATGGAAAGCATTACTAATTGCAGGAATATTACTTCTCTTTCTCATCTTTGATTTGTGGGCAACTGCTTTATAGAACATGGAGAACCATTTGCCCTAAAAATCAGACTCAAACTAAAACACAGGTAAGCTCTTCTTTCATGAAGGGGTTTTGGGTCAGACTGATAATTATGGATTTGTCATCCTATTCTCTCCCCAGGTCCTAACAGCAGAAACAATTAGGGGGCAATTTCCAACTCCTTCCTTTTATGAAACTCATTCATATCTGGGCATCTGGCCCAGACTCCTGAAGATCTCAGATTAAGAAAATCAGTAATTGATTCTTCTCTCCACATTACCACATGACTACCATGAAGAACATGATAGCTATATTAATTCCAAGAATCTGAATTTGACTTCAATGGATGCAGTCAAGAATGATAGGGGCCAAGGAATACCCAAAAGTGAGTAGCAAACTATTGTTTTCCCACTGTGAAGTTTGTGGTATTTGCATAGTGAAAAGAACATAGCTGTGAAGTCCATAGTCTGAGTTCAAATCCTACCTACTGTCCTTATAATCACTACAACTCCCCTGGACCTCAGCTTCCTCATCTGTAAAATAAAGGACTAAAATGATTTCTATATTCCTTAAGCACTAGATCTATGATCCTTGATGCTGTGGCCCCTTACTCTGTTATTTTACATATTTTAAGACCAGGTCCCACAATGAAGAGGCTTAATTATTTCTTCTTAGTTTCTTTGCCTGGAAATTAGGGCAAGTGACTATGAGAAGGCAGCAATACTTTCACTGGATGATTCATGGTCTTAACAGTAGGATTAATGATGAATTAAGCCCAAAGCATAATATTTCCAATATATTAAAGAATATATTCTATAAACAAATAATAAGTTGATTGAAACAGCCAAAGTAATCTTCCATGATGTTGCTAAACAATTTATTTCAAAGATAACAACATTTAGAGAAAGATACAGACATATGCACACCTAAATACAATGTCTCTACTACACACAATAAATAGTGTCTCTCACTAATATTTATAATTTTACTATAATTTCCCCCTCTTGTCCCTTTAGGTTTGAGAGAGACAAACCTTTAGCTCCTCCTTTTACTACTTGCTTTTCTTCTAAAATACCAAGCTTTTTAAATGCAGGAACTCAGCTGAGAAGGTAACTACTAGGCAGGCATGATTTAAAGAGTACCTGAAACATTGCCTTTCTCCAAAAAAATGGCATCCTTACTCTGTGGGCAATCCTTTTTCATAACTCATCCATGTTTTTTCATCCTTCTGTCAGTCTTGTCCAAACTTCCCATGCATCTTTCGTAGATGATCCAACCAATGTGCAGCCCTTCCTCTGATTCTCTATAGATCTTGCGAGTTCCCATATAGCACTTGAGTTATCCATCTGTTTTCTCATCCTTAATACAAGAGGAGCTTTTTCTGGGCTAGTCCCAGTTTCAATGCATTTGGAGCTACATATTGTGCACAAGTCATCACTGGTAGCATAGTACAAACAATTCGCTACTGCCATGCATCTTTCCTCTGCCTATTTAATTATCCTTAACTCAGTCTTTTGAGAATTTGGTGTTTCATAATCATATCTCTGGAGAAATATAGCATTAAAGAATTGGGTTTTCACAACAGTGCAGTTTGGATCACTAAAAACAAAACATTACACAATTCACTATATGTAATTCAACCTAATCTTTTCCTATGAAATTCTGGATCCAGCTCATTATCAAACATAATGGAGATAGTTGATAGTTGAACGGCCCTTCCAGCATCATGACTTAATTTGAGAAATATTCATTTTTCATCCACTTTGTTTTTCCATATTGGATACACTAAGATCTTTCATATATCTGGATATTTCACTGTCAGTCAGCCAGCCAACAAACAATTGAGTGCTTACTAGGTGTCAGGCAGTGTATTAAATAGTAAGAGTATTCCTGAGCTTGATGTAAGTCACTTGTAAATAGGAACACTTGCAGAACTTTGCCTTCAATAAGAAACCCTTTCATTTAGACTCTGTGCAGGATTACTGTCATTTTGAATTGTGTTTGTTCTACAATACTGAACCACTCAGCTGATGCTACCTTTAAATAAAACTAGAAGCTGTAACAAAGGCACAACAAAGTAAAAGAATAGCCGGTAGGTCTCCTTCAGAGAAGTAAATAAGTGAAGTGTTCAAATTCTTTTCATCACACTCCAAGGCAACAATTTTATGCTTACTTGATTATCTCACCTTGCTGTTTTCACAAGTTTCGAAGACCACAGCAAAGATGAATAAAGCTATATACCAATAAAATTTGCAGAGAAAACGGTAGAAAATGTTTTTGAAAGAACTTAATGAGATTCTCTAAACTAAATCAACAATTTTGATGCTAAAGTGGGGATGTGAAGATGATAAAAACTACATTTGAGAATATGACTGAGGATCAAGAAATGAAAGGGGTCAAAGATTTGTAGTCTACTTGGAAGCCTTGCATCAATAAATCATAAACATTTTCAACAGAAGTGTTGGAAAAGCACGTGTACCAAATATCTTAAAATACAGGAAACTATGAGTCCACTGTAGCGGTTATTTTGAATCAGCTAATGTTATACAATCAGATCAATTACTGATTAGAGCAAAGGTTAAAACAAGCATCAAATTGTGGGGGAAGGAGGAGTAAAATCAGGAAACAGACAAAGACATTACTTTTATCATCATTTCCTTAAAAGGTTATAATTATACTTATTCTGAAATAATTACACTGAATAGTTAGTTGTCACAACAAGGAGACCAAAAGAGCTCAGAAACTGCTGCAAATGGCAACTCTTCAACTTTGCAAAGTAGAGCCATAGCAGTAATCTATAATGTGACAGAAGATCAGTATTATTTTTTATTAATGCTTTTTATTTGCAAAGCATATGCATGGGTAATTTTTCTAACATTGACCCTTGCATAACCTTTTGTTGCAAATTTTCCCCTTCTTCCCCTCACCCACTCCCCTAGCTGACAGGTAGTCCAGTACATGTTAAATAAGTTGAAACACATTAGATCCAATATGCGTATACATATTTATACACTTATCTTGTTGCACAAGAAAAATCAGATCAAGGAAGAAAAAGAAAAACTGAGAAAAAACCCAAAATGCAAGCAAATAACAACAGAGAGAGAGAGAATGCTATGCTGTGTTTCACACTCTGTTTCCGTGGTTCTCTCTCTGGGTACAGATGGCTCTCTTCATCTCTGCACAAGTGGAAGTGAAGACCAGTGTTACTGCTGCATAAGACAAGCAAAAGTGTAAATGAGTTCCAAAGAGCCTGCTCAGATATATATATATATATATATATATATATATATATATATATATACACATAGCATATATATATATATGTTAGATCATACCAAGAACAACTAGCTAAAAAAGTGGGACTTGGGACATCTGGACTCTTAACCCCTCAGGACCAGATCTACTAAGGAGGTGGCAGTAGCACTTAAGATGCTGAAATTGGGAAGAATGAATATACTTGGCCCAATTTACAAAGAAGTTAATATATGTTGAAGATGGCATGTTTTTTTTTAATCACTCCATTTAAATTTAGTAGATGGGGAAACTGAGAATCAGAATACTGAAGTAAAACTGCATCTAATTAGTGATTGAGCTAGGATTCAAATTCAAGGCTTCTGAGTCTGAAGCTGGTACTCTTTCCATTACCTCCAATATACCTTTGAAATGATAGTATAGATTCTGAAGAGTACAGACTCCAAATATAGGGCAGAGTCAAGTCCCATCTTGATATGAGAACAGTGACTACTTTGGACATAAGCTTCCAGATAAAATAGGCCCAGGGAGGTGAGAGAAGGCTGTAATGGGGTCTGGAATGATAAAATAGGTAGGATTATTGTTAGTAATAATCTTCAAAATCTTCAGCTTTCAAGCTTCTGATTTTACTCATGAAATCTCTCCCATATCTGCTACCACTGAATTAGGCTAGACTTCCCAGAGTACAGAGTGGAAACCAAATAACTGAAGAACTAAAGAGAATTTCTTGGTATCCCCTAGTACGAAGATAAGCAGGTGTTTTTATCCCAGAATATGAAGAGTCTTTGACTGGCATTGAAGATGATGGCAACCCTCTCTCCTGGTGCCATAGACAGGCAAAATGGACACGTAGTCAGCACAATATCCACAATTGAGTCTGAAATGAGTGATGAGACACACATTTAAAGTCATAATAAAGTCAATACAGTATACATTCACTTCTCAAACTTTCCCTTTGTTTTATCACACCAAATATATGCTGTTATTTCACCACTACTTTCATTTTCTAATGCCTATCCAATCCTATATTTTCTTCAACTGATAGAGAAATTATGAATCACTCTTAGAAACCAATGGTCCTCTCTACTTTCTGCCCCAACTTCTTAAGCATTACAGAGTGGTGGGCACATCCATCTTCCTAGCTGAGTGACCCTGGGAAAGTGACTTAACTGTTCTGAGCCTCAGGCATCTGTGAAGTAGAAATATTAACAGCCAGCACCTACCTCACAGAATGATTGTGACAAATGAATTAGTTATATAAATTGATCTGCAAACCTAAAAGTATGACTATAAATGAAAGCTATTGGTTATGGGTATTATTCTGTGGCTAAGGCAATGAAACCTTGCAGAAATCAAGTAATTTTCAAGCAGTCTCACAGCATGGGACAGAGGAAAAGATTGGATTTTGATTCAAGGGGCCTGGATTTGAATCTCCATTCTGCTAAATACTACTTGGATGACCCTGGACAACTCATTTCACCTTTCAGTTTCCTTATCTCTGAAATTAAGGAATGGGCCTAGAAGTCCTCCAAATATATGATCCTAAGTGGAGGTAAGAATTGAATTCAAAATTTCCTGATTCAGGGGTGTGCTACTTTTCTGTTAAGCCTGGATGTTTCAAGGGGATTACTAACTAGATGATTAAAATCATCTGGTTTGGGATTTTTTTTTGTGCTCTTAACACAAAAAAACATGACTATACCTGTCATACCTATGTATGTGTATGTAATATTTATGTGTGCAAATGTGTTGCATGTGTACAATTTTTCATGTTGCCTCTCCCAGTGGAATGAAATTTTTTGCCTTTCTTTGTATCCTCCTCCATTAACACAGTGATTAATAAATGCCTTTTGACTGAGTCATACCTAGGAACTGTATCACCCCACTCCTCTGCTAGATAAAGCTTATGTGCTATTTTCCCCCAATTCCTGCCTGTGTCAGTACCTCCCATTTACATTGATATACTGAGATAAATACATACATACATATATATATATATATATATATATATATAATGAAAGGCAATATCTATGTGCATGTGTGAGGATTTATCTTTCTATTTACAGTTGTTTTCATGTTGTCTCCCCATTAGAAAGTGCCTTTCTTTATAGCCAGTGCTCAGCACAGTGCCAGGCTTATAGTAGGTTCTTAACGTTTGCTGACTGACACATGGTGGAATGACTGTGGTGAAAATAATAAGAAAATCAATTTACAAAAAGAATACCTCAAATAAATAATACTGGAATTCTTCCAAGTTACTACTAAAGTCAGTTGACTAATTAATCATAGTGAAAACTGTATCAAGAATCTTATTCAAGGCTAACTCATAGGATCCTTTACCTGTTTGTTTCACTGTAAGGAAGAAGAGCAAGCCTCTGGCTCTAGCCCAGCCACCCCCTTGGCTCGGTCTGCTTTTCTCTCTTCCCCTCCTTCTCCCTCTCCCATTTGCTCTCCCTCTCTCCCTCCCCTCTCCTTTTCCCTTCCCCCTCTCCCACTCTTCCTCTGCAATTTCATCTGTTGCCATGGTAATTGCTCTCCCGGCTACACTATTGACTCTTGAATCTCCATCCTTGACGTCACTCCCCCTCCACCTCCTTCCCCCAAGCTCCAAATTCATCCATATTAAGGTGCCTCAAATTCAATTCCTTCCTATTCATGAAATACTTCGATCCCCGAAATGTTCGAAGCACTTAACAATAAGGGGGGGGAGGCTATGATTTACCAACTCCCCCTTTTTCACCCAAGATATCCTCCTGAAAAAATCAACATGACATTGAATTATTAAAAAAAAAAAAAAAAAAAACCCAGCGTGCTGCATACTAAAGTCTAATCTAGGGGCAGCTAGGTGGAGGAGTGGATAGAGCACCAGCCCTTCCACCAGCACACTTCCAAGCTGTATGACTCTGGGCAAGTCACTTTAACCCCAATTGCCTCAGGGGAAAAAAAAAAGTCTACTCTAACTCGGTGGGTAGGATTCTATGTAATGGGATCCGCAGATTGCTTTCAATACTCCCAAACTAGAGCCTCATTTTTAGTCAAAATCAGCATAGCTTTAGATCAACTTGTTCCCTTAAAGGCGTGGACTCTGCCAGGAGACTTAAAAACGTCCCAAACTCATCATCAGCTGTAAAACGTTCCGCTCCATTCACCCCACTCCCTCCCCATCCCACCCAGCTTTCTCTCCCCGCCACCGTGGACGAAGCATAAAGGTGGGATGACCCAATGGCAAACACCCTTACCTCCTCAAACACTCATGGGCCATCGGCCCTGCCCCCGATGCCCAAGCCCCGGATCTTTTCGCGGGGGCCCCCTCCCCAGCTGGGGGGCTGAGGAGAGGAGGGCCATCGGGGCGGGGCCGCCGTCCTACGCTAGTTTGCTGGCCTCCTGCCAATGCCGGATACCGTCGTTCCAGGCCATGTAGACGAAGAGGACCAGCACCCCATGCACCGAGAAGATGGCCACGATCCCCGAATAGAAGTAGCTGTCGACGGTGGACAAGCCCAGCAAGCCTTCGAAAAGGTACGTCTTCGACGCGGAGTAGAAACAGATCGGCAAGGAGATCATCGCGGCCGTGATGAGCATCAGATTCCACAGGGTGGCCAGGACCGCAGGCCCCTTGCCCAGGCCGGGTGGCTCCAGCATCTGCAGGGCCCGCAGCTTCTTCTCGTCCATGGGTTCCATGTCGAGATCGGGCTGGACAGCGACTCGCAGACTCCTTGGCCACACCGAAGCCGAGGGGCGGTGGCGCCGTCAGCTGACCCTGCTCTGCTCCAGCCTCTCAGCCCCAACGCTGGATCCTGCAGCTCATGTGACTCGGGGACAGTGGGGGGCTAAAAAGGGCTTGCTGTCACATGTGTCTCCCCGGGACCCCTGGCAACGCCCCCTCCTAGTCCGCCGATGGAAATGCGTCGCTTTTACGACGCCTGTCTCTGCTCTCCTATCTTTGCAATAACGTCACTTGTTGCCAAGGCTCTGAGCATCATTAGCTCCACACAGCTGGACGCCCGGATCCCAGCCCCCAGCCCTGCCCTCCCTACTTTTCCTGCGTCATCAGCTGCCTGTAAAACATCCCTACCTGTTGTGTCACTGGCCTCTTCAACTTAATTCGTACTAAATCAAATGAGACACTTAACGCAGTAATAGATACAGACGTCATGGAGACAGACACAGCCCAGACCCTTACAAGAATAGAAACACAGAGAGACACACAGGCGCAAACATAGGCTGCTTCTAGGGTCCAGAGCCATCAGAACTTCAGGATGGGTCAATTAGCTTTCACTTTCTGACACTCCATTTCCTCTCCCTTAACTGCTATGGGGGGGGGGGAGAGATTTTTAACTTTCTTTTGTGTCACAGATGACACAAACCTCAGGCTCAAGAATACTGTGAAAGGCAATTCGCATTTATATGGCCACTACAGTATGTGCCAGGAACTCTATAAATACTATCTGATCTTCACAACCACCCTGAAAGGCATGTGCTATTATTATCCCTACTTTACCAGGTGAGGGAACTGAGGCAGGTAGGGGTCATGTGATCTGCCCCAGATCACACAACTAATTAGTGTCTCAGATCACATTTGAATTCTGGTCTTCCCACTGCTCTCTCTACATCCTCTGCTTTCTCTGGGTTTGACAGTTCCAGTTTGGAATGATGGTTTTAAGTGCCCAAATTACAGAAATCCAATTACCTTGAAATCATCCATTAAATTTTTAAATAGAATTTCTCCAATTCTAGCTTAAGATGCTTTGTATTAAGAGCAATGAAATATGAGCAATCCCGGGGTAGACGTTCTTAACTTTTGTGTCCTATACTCACTTTGGCAGTCTAGTAAAGCCTATGGACCTTTTTCCAGAAAGAAAAAAAAGGCTTGAAATCACTGATGGAAGTGTTAACTTTTTATTAAAGGTAAGAAAAACCAAGAAGAATTTGTTTTCTTACTCAAATTCAAGGACTCCCCCAAAATTAAAAAAAAAACTGACCTCCCAAGTACAAGTAGGAACTATATATATTTTGTGGAAGATACAGTTAGTTCAACAGTAATTTGAAAAAGATCTGGAGATTATAAAGGTCTTGTGGGGCCAATACAAGTCAATACCAATAAGGCAGCCAAGAAAGTCAATTTGCTTGCATTAACAAGCAGAGCTTCCAAGAATAAAGAATAGTTTTTTCTGGATTCTATCTTGGTCATATCACAACTGAAATATTTAGGAAGGATATTGATAAGGTGGGGAACATCCAGAGAAAGCAACCAGCAGAGTGAAGGACCTCAAATTCATTGCATTAAATTCAACAAACATTTATTAACAACCTATCACATTCCAGACACTGCGTTTGGGGATACAAAACCAAAAACAAAAGTCCCTTTCTTAAGGATCTTATATTTTACTGCACAGAGAAGAGGTGAGGAAATAAACATTTGTGAAGTGCTTGCTGTGTATCACGCACTATGCTAAATGCTTTATATTAGTTCACAACTTTTTGTACATTTTACAATTGCAGAAACTGAGGGGAAGATAAGTTAAGTGACTCAATCACACTGCTAGATCTTCCTGACTCTAGCTTTAGAGTTCTATTAGAAGGGAAGAGAAATGGAAGGAATGGAAGGGAGAAGGGAAAGAGCAGGAGAAAGGGAAGGGAAGAAAGGAAAAGGAAAGCAAAGCAAAACAAGGGAAAGGAAGGGAAGGCAAGACAAGGCAAGAGAAAGAAAGGCAATTTCTCCATGTGCCTGGAGCATCTTGGTTCCCCAGCCCCCTGGCTTCAGCTCCTCTCCTGGCACCTATATATCTTTGCCTCACCCCCATAGCTCTGTTACAATGTCTTAGGGTGTCCTCCTTCCCAGATCCTCTTCTTTCACCTTCTTGACCCCACTTCTTCCACCTTTGCTCTCCCACCAGAATTCAAGATTTCTTCTTTTGGTACGTTTCCCCTGAGAAACACCTTACTGGCAGAGACTGTTTTATTTTGTACTTGTGATCCATACCACCTAACATAGCACCTAACAATTTGTGTCTAATAAATGCTTATTAATTGATTCCTTCCTCTGCAGAAGTATCTAAAAAGATCACAAAATCCTCTCAAATTTAACCTCTGAAGCACCATAAGCCACAACACTTCCTAACCAGCCAGATTTCCTTCCTTGCAGTCTTTCTCTTTATATCTGTATCTTCCTCTACAAAATAAAGGAGACTGGGCAGGAAGATCTCCAGGTTCCATGCCAGCTCTATACCTGTGGTCCTGTTCTCCAATCTGTACCTGTGGATGCTGGAAGCTAGGGTGCAGAGAAACTCTGCAATGAGAATAAGAAGGCTCAGACCTTGGATTCTGAAAGAAGTCATTGCTTTCTTGGATTAAAGAAAGAAGCACCGAAAATTCCTCCTATAGAAGAAAGCCTAGTGTATTGCTGAAAATATCATTTGCAGCTTCCCAGGGGCTGATGGATGCTGATGGAACAATAGGAAGGCTGATGCCATTGAACCTGGCAGTGACCCCAGAAACCATGTAGGATGTACCCATAGGATGGAGTTGGAGTCTGAAATCATCAGCTTCTACACCCTTCCTGGCCCTGTGATCCAGATAGTGATTGTCTCTCCTGAAGATAATGATAAGGAAGCTGGAGAATGAGTAAAAAGTATCTGCTATATCTAAATGGAGAAAAAAAGCAGAAATGTTTGCCATCAGTGGACAAAGAAAACCTAGTGAAAATTAGTGGAATTTAACTATAAATATAATTTTTCTGTTTAATGATAGTCTTTTCATTTATATAGACTAGAACACACCCATAAAAAAGTTAGGAGGAAAAATATTATGATCTCTCTTTTATAAAGATTTCTGGGTGAGGTCATTTATTCAGGAAAACGGTTAGTGTCGGACACCAAGCATCCTCTTAATTCCTTCCTCAGCCAGGAGCCAGGACCAGGTGGTGACATCATTTCCAAACTCCAACTCCTCCTCTCCAGGAGAATGATTAGGGCTCTTAATGGAAGGGAGAAGTGGGACTCAGAATTATGGATTTAGAACTGACTGGAACTTTAAAGTCCAATTATTCTAACCTTTTCATCACTTATAAATGGGAAATAAATGAGCTTTTGTGAGAATTAAATGAAACAAAATATCTAAAATGCTTTTGCAAACTTGAAAGAACTACATAAATGTTAAGTTATTCTATGACTCATGGTAAAAGTAGGATACAGAAAATCAAAATTATTTACCCAAGGTCACACAGGTGGTCAGTAACACAGCCAGGATTGAAATGCAAGTTCTCTGATTGCAGGTCAGATTTTTTTCATTGCCCCAGAAGGGCCTGAACTCAGGACTGCACAGCTGATTTCTATCTCACTGGGCAATTCCCTTCTGCAGTCTCCCGGTCAGAGGAGAGCTAGACATTTATCCTCTCAGGGAGAGCCTTCCCTTATTCCAAATCACCATCATCCATCTGTATTCCATTCTCCCTAAAGCTCGGAAAGGGGCTAGCAATGAGAGTTCATGTTCTGGGAATAAACAAGGCTACCTATCCTCCATGTCTACCTGATCAGCCATTCCCTTCCCCATTCCCCTGCCCCTCCTTTTCACAACCCCCCCTCCTTTCCTCTTCAGGGATCTTGACAACAGCCTTGGTCTCGGGCGAACAGCCTGCCTTTCTCTCTTGCAGGGTACCATGACAACGACCTTTCTAAGGAGTCCAAGATTTTATAAGCCCACAGCCTCTATTCAGTTCTACAATTATAGCCATATTGAGCAGACTGAGAGTGAAATTTTACAGAGGCTTGCCACTGCTCTGGGATTTGTTTACTTCCTCTGTGAAAGGAGGGAATTGAGTGTGATTATCTAAAGACAATGGTGTCAAACTCAAGTATAAATAAGATCAAGAAATAAATCAATTACACCTGAGAATACTTTATTTAGAAAACTACGTATTTACCTATTAATTGTGTTTTTTTAGCTTGTTAGTCAAACACATTTTAATCTGATTTGGGATTGTTGTGGACTGCAGTGGAAAGGAAAGGGGATCATGGGCAGTTAGGGTAACTCTAATTCTAATTTTGAGATTCTCTCCCTTCCTACCACAGGGTGTTTGAGAGCTCTGAATTACAGTCTCTTCTAGTTTTAAACCTGGCATCTTATATCTGATCATGGAGAAGCTTTATACTGAAAAGGTAAGGAAGAGAGCTAGATATTCAGGCTTGGAGTTCTTAAACTAGAGAGATTTTCCAGCATCTGTTAACTTGGGATGATGGAAAAATTACCTCTTTATTTTCAATAATCTCTCATGGAAATTTAACATTTCCTTTAATTATAAATGTAGGTTACTACCAAAGCATAATCTTAGAGGGAGATAGTCTGTAGATTTCACCAGATCTCCAGTGATGTCCATGACACAAGAATGGTAAGAATTCACTGTTCTAAGGAGTGAGCTATGAGCAATAAGAGTAGGAGAAATATATCGGAACAAATTTCAAGAACAGAGAGGGCAATAAAAACTGTGGCCTGAGATATCTATAGACAAAATATAGAAAGTGTGTACAAAGAAAGAAGAAAGATGAGCTAGAAACTGCCCCCCACCCCCAACCTTCAAGTAGCTGGCAAAGTAGTCATTCATCAAAAGAGGGAATTTTAAGAGGGATAGGAAGCATTGGCAACTGGGAAGTAGAGGGATAGGAAAGAAGGAGAAAGGAAAGCTTCCACAGGAAGCTTGAATACACTTGAATGTATTCTTGAAGGAAATGAAGGTTTCCAAGACGACAATTGAGATGGGAGACAAAGAGAGCATCAAGTGAACAATAGATCAGTATGGTTAGACCATACAGAAAGTAAAACATAGCAGGTTATGTAAGCAGCAGCTGCCCTGTGGGTATTTACAAGAAAAGACTCCCTGGAATGAAAAAGGGAGCACAGAAAGTACCATGACCTTCTCTAATCAATAGGTAGAGAATGTCCTTGTACTACCTATTCTCTGCTATCTCATAGAAAAAGCCCTGTCAATTCTTCCTTGTTATTAGTGCTGGATTTAAGGGATCAGAATGATATGAATTTGAATTCCATCTCAGACATCCACTACCTGTATGACCTTACAAAATTTGAGCCTGTTTATTCTTTTATAAGATGGGGATAATAGTAGCACATATCTAAGAAGGTTATTGTGAGAGTAAAATGTGATTTTAAAAAAAAGCACTTTGTAAGCCTTAAATAACTAGAAACACTAGTTGCTATTATTAAGATTACAAAACAAAAATCATTGTTAAATCATTAGAGGGTCAACTTTCTTATAGCAAGGCATGTGGCTTGAAGAAGGTTTGAATATATATGTATATATATCTAATATCCCCTTTCCCCACCCTTCTCCAAAGGAGACTTCAATTTCTGAAAGAAAGGAAAGCAGGAATATAGGATAAAATTAGATATACCTGCTCCCTTATACGTTGTTTATCTAGGGGATGTAATTTTAAGGTTCAAGCTAAACTCCTGATAGTTATTTCTTAATGAGGAAGAAGGACCCCAACCTTTATATCCAAGGGTTGACTCTATAACCACCAATTCCACAATGAATACACAAAGCAAATAGCAAAGAATCCAAGCTGACAGAAAACAAAAATCAAGGAAATTATACCTACAAAATATATATATGATAAAATACAAATTTGAAGGAGTTTTTCAATTGGGACAGAGATATCTGAGCTCAACCAAGAAATTCCCAGCTTTTGTCCAAAGGGAAACTTTTCTGAAGTCTATAATATAGCAATACAAGAATAAGAACATGAGTATTGTCAGCTTCTTCCTAGAATCTTACTCTCTTTATAACTCAGAAGAGAAACTGGAATCCTGCACATCTTCTCTTTTGATATTGGAAATTAGAAGACCTCAAACAGATTTTTAAAAACCCAGATCTTTCTTCGCTTCTGTTCTGAACAACCCTACTCCTGCCTCTCACCCAGGAAGGAGGAGACATTGAGCTTCCCCAATAAAAAAAAAAAGTCCCAAATCAAGGAACTTCAGGATTTTATCGAGAGAACAATGATTTCCTCCCAAGGGACAGGGAAGTAGCCAAGGAGTTATGGTAATGTAGTAGTACCTGGTTTGATTTCACTGTCCCAATATCATTTGTACTGGCAATGGAGGCTTCTGAGGAGACCCTTATGCCCTCAGAGTCTGAGGGGCTGAAAGGTTGTTTTTTTAACACAATATCTTATGAGCTCTCCTACATTCAATTAACATATTTATGCAGATGATTCCTCCATCTATACATTCAGCCTGAATCCCTCATCAGTACTTTTTTGGACATCTCAAAATGAATGTCTCCCATTCCCCTCAAATTCAACATGTCCAAAGGAAAATTTATTATCTTTTCCCCACAATCCTCCTCCTTTTCTAAATTTCCTTATTCTAGTCAAGAGTACCACCACCCACTTACCTCTGCTGGAAATGTCACCATCAACTTCAACTCCTTACCCATACTCACTCCCAAGTCCATCCTATTGCCAAATCATGTCCTTTCTACCTTTCATCTACTTTCTTCTTTCTTCACTCACAGAGCTTCCACCTTGGAACAAACCCTCATTATGATCTCCCTCTCTCAAGGCCTCTCCCCACTCTTTCTTCTCCATTAAACTATCAGTATTCTTTCTAAGGCACAAATCTGATCATGTAACTACCTTACTCCACAGAGATAGAAGGAAGAGGAGAGGCTCCTTATTACCTCCAAAATCAAATGTAAAGCTTCTCTTTGGTTTTGAAGTCCTTCACAATCTGACCTGTTCCTATCTTGCCGGCCTTTACCCATTTTGCTCCCTTTAACTTGCTCTACAATCTGGGGGCACCGACTTCAATCTCCCTATCATGGGCTGTCCCCCATGACTAAAATGCTGTCTTGGTCATCACCTGTTGGCTTCCTGCAAAACTGCACTCACATACCACCTTCTTCAGGCTCCCACAATTCTTGCTGCTAGTACCTCCCCCCCCAAAAAAAATATCCCCAATTTACCATATGTACATCATATGAACAATTTAGGGCATATTGTCTCCCTCATTAAGATAAACTTTTGGCAAGGATGGAATTTATGTGTTCTTTTATCCCCGGTGCTTAGAATAGTTCCTGGCATAAGGTAAACATTTAAATGCTTCTTAATTGACTTAGAGAAGGGTATTTAATAAAGTTGTTCATGCGGCAGTTTCTAATTGTCAAAAATCTTATTTTTTTCTGCTAGTGGAGTATTCATGGGTGCTTCCTTTAGGCATATATAGCTTTCTAATATTCCTAATATAAGGTTCAAGGGATAAAACAGTCAACAAATATAGCAACCTAGTCTTTGACAAACCCAAAGATCCCAGCTTTTGGGATAAGAACTTACTGTTTGATAAAAATTGCTGGGAAAATTGGAAACTAATATGGCAGAAACTAGGCATTGATCCATACTTAACGCCGTACACCAAGATAAGGTCAAAATGGGTTCATGACCTAGGCATAAAGAATGAAATTATTAATAAATTAGAGGAACATAGGATAGTTTACCTCTCAGACCTGTGGAAGGGGAAGGTCTTTATGACCAAAGCAGAACTAGAGATCATTACTGATCACAAAATAGAAATTTTCGATTATACCAAACTGAAAAGTTTTTGTACAAACAAAACTAATGCAGACAAGATTAGAAGGGAAGCAATAAACTGGGAAAATATTTTTACAGTCAAAGGTTCTGATAAAGGCCTCATTTCCAAAATATATAGAGAATTAACTCTAATTTATAAAAAATCAAGCCATTCTCCAATTGAAAAATGGTCAAAGGATATGAACAGACAATTCTCAGATGAAGAAATTGAAACTATTTCTAGTCATATGAAAAGATGCTCCAAGTCATTATTAATCAGAGAAATGCAAATTAAGACAACTCTAAGATACCACTACACACCTGTCAGATTGGCTAAGATGACAGGAAAAAATAATGATGATTGTTGGAGGGGATGCGGGAAAACTGGGACATTGATGCATTGTTGGTGGAGTTGTGAACGAATCCAACCATTTTGGAGAGTAGTTTGGAACTATGCTCAAAAAGTTATCAAACTGTGCATACCCTTTGATCCAGCAGTGTTACTACTGGGATTATATCCCAAAGAGATTATAAAGAAGGGAAAGGGACCTGTATGTGCACGAATGTTTGTGGCAGCCCTTTTTGTAGTGGCTAGAAACTGGAAACTGAATGGATGTCCATCAGTTGGAGAATGGCTGAATAAATTGTGGTATATGAAAATTATGGAATATTACTGTTCTGTAAGAAATGACCAACAGGATGATTTCAGAAAGGCCTGGAGAGACTTACACGAACTGATGCTGAGTGAAATGAGCAGGACCAGGAGATCATTATATACTTCAACAACAATACTATATGATGACCAGTTCTGATGGATCAGGCCATCCTCAGCAACGAGATCAACCAAATCATTTCTAATGGAGCAGTAATGAACTGAACTAGCTATGCCCAGAAAAAGAACTCTGGGAGATGACTAAAAACCATTACATTGAATTCCCAATCCCTATATTTATGCACACCTGCATTTTTGATTTCCTTCACAAGCTAATTGTACAATAATTCAGAGTCTGATTCTTTTTGTACAGCAAAATAATGTTTTGGTCATGTATACTTATTGTGTATCTAAGTTATATTTTAATATATTTAACATCTACTGGTCATCCTGCCATCTAGGGGGGGGGGGTGGGGGGGGTAAGAGGTGAAAAATTGGAACAAGAGGTTTGGCAATTGTTAATGCTGTAAAGTTACCCATGTATATATCCTGTAAATAAAAGGCTATTAAATAAAAAAAAATAATATTCCTAATATAGTTAGGTGGTTCCATAATGCATAGGACACCTGGGAGTCAGGAAGATCCATCTTCAATATTCAAATCCAGCCTCAAACACCGATTAGCTGTGTGACTCTGGGCAAGTTACTTAACCCTGTTTGCCTCCGTTCCCTCAATTGGAAAATGAACCATAAAAATAAAGTGATAAAATAGTCCAGTATCTCTGCCAAGAAAACCCCAAATGGGGACACGAAGCGTGGAACACAACTGAAAAACAACAAATCTTTCTAAAAAATTACTTGTCATCTTGAAGCATCCTTTCCTTGGACAATACTGCCATCTAGTGACAATATTAAGAATCCAGTCCCCCATTTTTCCCCTGGCCAAGAAAAGTAGGAAGGGAAGAGGCTAAAACTAAGACCCAGAGAGAGACATATATTCTGCATATGCCTAACTTTGGTCCAGAGTAAAATCTCCCTCAGAGATGTACTAGCCAGGTGAACCTGAGCAGGTCATTTAACTTCTCTACAAAATGGGAATAATAATAGCAGCTGCCTCACAGGTTTTTTGTAAGGATCAAATGAGGATTCTATATTAATATGTTTTGCAAGCTTTCAAACACTACCAAATGATAGCTTTTATTATTAAGGCTCATAGGTGTGACCTGCCTCTTCAACCAATCCAAACACACTTTCTGTGCAGTGTCATTCCAATTCATGCAATGTCTCAAAGATTTTCTGATTCTAATCTAATTTTGATGAATTTAAATGATTGATTTAATAGACGTAGTTCCCATCTCTGATTGATTATTCCCCCAGACAAAAGTTTTCATAGATACAATATTTTCTCACTTTAAATGGGTTTCGGTAATTTATTTTTTGACTCAACATCCATTCCCCCTTACAATATCTGATAAGTTAACCTGCAGGAGTTTCAGAAACAAAAAAATATAGGTGTTGAAGGAGAGGGTGGAGATGGGATGAGCTCAGCTGACTTCAGACCAAGAGTTTACTATAGTATAATTTGGGGTTTGAACTTCTACAATTCTAGCACAGGACAAACTTTGTTAGCTTAGAATACCATTAAAACTGTCTCATCTTGTGATGAGGCAAACATTTTAATTTAAGAAATGCAAGGCCTGATAAGAAAGAATCTTTGAAAGTGATATAAAAAAGACTCAGTGGACATCATTAGGAGGATGGCTGTCCTTCAGAAGCCGACAAGAATGGCAATTATTAGGGATAAAGCAAGACAACTGAGAACTGTGGTGGAAGAAGAGAATTGTTGCCAGGACAACAAAAGCTCAGCTTAGGCAGGTCTTTGAGATCAGTGGCTCCCCAAAGCGTAGACTGTGAAAGCGCAGAATTTTTATGCAATGATGTTATCATGAAAGTAATCAACGAGGGGAAAATAAAATGACTGATTCTGAGCACAGCTCTAATAAAACGGTAAATCTGAAGCCTGATGCTCTGTTCCTCAGTAGTGATGGGAGGGATAAGGCTAATCATCTCCCCTACTATAAAGCTGATTCTTATTACTGATAGCTAGGGCTGGGTGAAATAGTAAAGCAGTAAAAGCAGGAATTGACATTCATTTCTTCTATATAATTCTCAAACCTTGAAAACTGGAAATGGGGTGGAGGGGGCAGAAGGGAGGAAGGAGCCAGATGGACCTTATGTAAGAAGACAAGGGAGCTCAGTGTTTCTGTTGATGACAATGGAAGTAACCTAAGCTCACAATGACGACTTTGGGAGAGATGGCAACTGTCTCCTGGAGCATTAGCGCTATCTGCAGGAGTCAGAATCCCCAAAAGGAAAACATAGGCCAGTGCTGATTAACTGACTCTTAAAAAGAATCAAAAGTGCTATTTCCATGCAACAGGCAAGGAAAGACTGAATCCAATTCCTCCTGTGCAATAAGAGAACTGTTCGGTTCTGCACAAATATATTGTATCTAGGATATACTGTGACATATTTAACATGCTTGCCATCTAGGGGAGGGGGTAGAGGGAGGGAGGGAAAATTCGGAACAGAAGTGAGTGCAAGGGATAATGTTGTAAAGAAATTTTTTTCAAAATTAAAAAAAAATTGACTGACTGACCTAGAGGGGCTAGCCCTAAATGAAGAAATAGAAAAAGCTTTAATCCTAATTTAATAATTAGCTGTTAATATAAAAATGCTAATAATAATTTCTCTCAGCCTTGAACTTTTTTTGTATCTCCAATATTTAACACAATGTTTGAAGCATAAAGTACTAAATAAATGTTTATTAATTGATTATTGAAAAAAATAAAAAAAAACAAGCAAGGAAAGAAAGTTGAGAGACATTGATAAGATTCTTCAAGATTCTGTATAAGGAATCTTCGGTGAAACTGAACAATATGGTCAAAAACAGAATATGGAGACATTTCTAATCTTTGGTTTATCTTAACATATGTACTATATATATACATATTATATACACATCAATGTATATATGTGTAAAACATTTGTGTATATGAGTCTGTGTGTCTGTATAGGTGTGTATGCATATGTGTGTGTATTTGCATATATATATGCACACATATGTATGTCTGGTTATCAAACACAGGGGAAGCATCAATAGGAATATAAGGAGAGAAGGAGGTATGATGATCAGGGATCCATTAGCATCTCAATAATTACAAAGGGTTCTATAGTTTAGAAAAGAAAAAGCCTATACCCCGAGTCAGGAAAAAGCTGATTCAAATCCTGCCTCCAGTACTTACTAGCTGTTTGACATTGGGCAAGCAATTAAATAGCCACTTTACATGACTATTCAGGGCATCCAATGGAGCTGCTAGGTGGTGAAATGGGTAGAACACTGGGCTTGGAGTCAGGAGACCAAGTCATCTCTTCATCTTGCAATCAAGGTCTTTAATCTTAAAACAAGGAAGGATGCAGCTGGTTCTCTGATATACAAGATCTGAGGAGCTTAGCAAGGATTTTGTCTGGATCTAGATAGGGAGTGTGGAGGAATGTAGGTAGTGCCCAGTTAATACTGGAATATGACAGTGAGTTATCCTAGGATTCCATCTGATGATGTCAAGATGTCAAAAAAGCTGTCCCATATCAATGGTCTCTGAACCCCATGGTTAGGGTGCCAAAGGTGAGACTGTTAGATCATAGAGAGTTTGGCTTCTATTGGAAATAAGGATTGGTAGTATCACTGATATAGCTGGGAAATTCAGGAAGGGAATATGGAATGGGGGAGAAAAGAGAATGGCTTGATTTTTGATATATTGACCTTGAAGTGACAACAAAACTTTCCTATGGAGATATCCAACAAGCAGTTGAAAATACTGCCATGGAACTCAAAGCTAGAGATAAGTTAGGTAATAATCCATAGAGACATGGTATCTAAATCCAGGAGAGTAAAAGAACTCTCTAAATGAGGGAGTATACATAGAAAGAAAAGCAACAGTTGAGAAATCATCTGCCCTAGACATGGGTAACGACCAGCTCTGGACCTTTATCCTGACCATCACAGTGAGAACCTATCATACTGATGGATGCTGGGCCAAGATCATAGGAACACAGATTTACATATGGAAGGGACCTTAGAGGTCACTGAGACCAACCCCTTCATTTTAAAAAGGAGGAAAATGAGATCCAGAAAGGAAAAATGACAGGCTAGGAGTAATTAAGGGACAGTGACTGATCCTAGACTTCCACACAGACGTGATAAAAGTCTCCAAAATAGCAGACCAGCTCCCAGCACCATGGAGAGCAGCAAAAACTGGAGCGACTCAGGCCATACCGCAGCCTAAACCCATCAAACAGGATCTGTAACAAGAATTGTAGGATTGATTAGACAGTGGGGAGAGAAAGTTCTGAGGGGCCATTGCCTGACCTCTTTGGAAAGGATTTAAATGGACAAATAAAATCAAGTCAACAAGCATTTATTTAAAAGTTTAGGATGTGTCAGGTACACTGAAGACTAAAAAAGGCAAAAATAGCTCTGGAGAAAGCCACAGTCTAATGGGGAGGTGACACACAAACAAGTTACAATATATTATATATATTATATATTGTATATATATTATATATTATATATATTATATATATATATATATAAATATATATATAACAAACAGAATAAGCTGGAGATAACCACAAGGGGAAGAGATAATTAGTATTATGTGGGATCAAGAAGGTCTACTTATAGAAGGTGGGCTTTAACTTGGGACTTGAAGGAAGCCCAGGAAGCCAAAAGGCTGAGATGAGGAGGGAGCAAATTCTGAGCATAGGACTCATAGAAAACTCCCAGCATCAGAAGATGGAATTTGTTTTGTTCAAGAAAGTGGCACTGGACCACTGTATTTGGAACAGAATAAGGTATAAGAAAACTAGAAAAACAGGAAGGGATTGGGTTAAGAAGGGTTTTAAAGCCAAAGAGATGGTTTCATATTTGGTGGTTTGATTTTGAGGTAACAGAATCAGTCTGTCAATTCCAGGCACTGTGCTCAGCGCTAGGGATGCAAAGAAAGAAAAAAAAACAAGAACAATAAAAAGAGCCTCTGCTCTCAAGAAGCTCATATCTATGACTGGGAGGAAGTTGGGGAGGTGTGTGATGTCTAAAGATTAGAAAAAATTAATTTGTCAGCCAAAGGGAGAAGGGACTGCAGTGAGAAGAAACTTGAGCCAGCAGACTATTGGACTAGTTCAGGGATAAGTAGATTAAAGTCTGCACCAAGGGGGTGATAGAAAAAAGAAGGGTTATACCAGAGATATTGTGAATATAGACTTAGCAGACGATTATATTGGGGGTCAGGGGGAGAAAGAGTGAGGTGTTAAGGCCCCTAGGTTACAGAGAAGATACTGCAGCAAACTTCCATCCCTACCTCAACAGGATGAAGCCATATACTGAAGTTACTTCTGAACTTTAGGATAAGTTAGGATATTCATTGATTAAACAATACCTTTCATTTCCTGAAACATGTTTCATTATCAGATCTCTGGAATCATGGAATTATGGACTTTGTCAATCATAGTATTAATCACAATTCTTAACAACTTTCAAAATTATTTTTTATAATT
The DNA here is from genome assembly GCF_902635505.1 of Sarcophilus harrisii. Taxonomy (NCBI): domain Eukaryota; kingdom Metazoa; phylum Chordata; class Mammalia; order Dasyuromorphia; family Dasyuridae; genus Sarcophilus; species Sarcophilus harrisii. Next base: position 33,374,280 of record NC_045427.1, read on the forward strand.
TTGTTTCCTGTGGGTACACACACACACACACACACACACACACACACATTTTTTTCTGGCTCTGCTCATTTCATTCTTATTTATAGCACTTTGTAAAAGTCCTCAAAATTGTCCATTTTTATAATACTGCTCTTTAATAGAAATTGTTCTTATTTCATTCTACATCAATTAACATAATTCTTTGCAAGTTTCTTTGAAACCATTATTTCCTCATTTCTTAGAGCATCACACTCCTTAATCATTCATATACTGTGATTCATTCAGCTCTTCCTGAGTCAGTGGGCATCCTTTTAGTTTCCACAGTTTTATGATGATGAAAAGAGCTGTTATAAATACTTTTGTACATTATCGTCCTGTTCCTTTTTCTCTGATCTCTTTGCAATAGATCTTATGAGATTTAGAATACTGGTGCATGGAAACCCAACCGAACTATACAGCGGACTCTTAGTTAAAGGAGCACCATTTGACCCAAGTAATAAGGGCACTGAATATATTTTACACGATATTATAGAACTTTTAGGAATGTATAAAATACTAAGTAAGGGGATGAAGATAAAAATAAAATTCTATACAGTTTTTTAAAATTAACAGATAATGTGGACCATTTTAAATTTCCTAAGAAGAATTTTAAGGATTTTTGGAAGTAATCATTATCTGATTATAAAACCTCCCACAAGGGGCAGCTAGGTGACACAGTGAGTAGAGTGCCAGCCCTGAAGTCAGGAAGACCTAATTCCAAATCTGGTTTCAGACACTTAACACTTCCTGGCTGGGTGACCCTGGGCAAGTCACTTAACCTCAAATGCCTCAGCCAAAAAAAAGAGAAAAGAAAAGAAAAGAAAAACTAATAACAAAAAAATTGAATTGTATCCAAAATGGAGGGGGAAGTATTTTCAACAATAGAAGATTAAATAAAAGAAACCATCAAAAGCTTTTGCCCAATTGCAAATTAATAAAATTAATAAGTTAATAAAACTGCTAAGGTAGATGAAATTGATGAATAATTATGAAATAACTACATTAAGAAAATATGAAATCGATTATTTATATAACCTAGCATTGGAAATTATAGATATTGAATAAACTCACACATGACAAGCTCCCACAAGGTCTTAACATAAAAGTCGTTTCTTCAAAGTAAAATATTTAAATATGCATTTTATCATACTATGGTCAAGAATCTCTATATAAGTAATGAAAGATAAGGGAAAGGAGTTTAATAGCATTCAAAATTCAAATTATATTATAGAGCACTAATTATAAAAACTATTTAGTAATGGTTTAAAGAAAGATCAAAATGGAAGAGATAAAGTACACAAAATCAACCAACAAAGCAACATAAAGCTTTTTAACCCAAAAGATTCCAAACTTTGGAATAAGATTCACTATGTGACAAAAATTGGAAAACAGGCTGGCAAATGTTAACAGAAAAATATCTCACATCATGTACAAAGATAATCTCTAAATGGACATGACTTGCATATAAAAGTGACATAAAAAAAATTATGACCACACCACACTAGGAATAAAGAATGATTTCCAAAAATGTCACTTAATTGTGCAAGCCATTTGACTTGGTATCATTATTAGGCTTATTCTCCAAAGAAATTAAAGAACTAGAAATTAAGGTGTCCATCAAAATAGATTGGCTAAATTTGAAGATAAATAGTATATTGAGTAGTAAGAAATTTAAAAGGGCATGATTTCAATAAAATCTGGGTCAATTTATATGAATTAATACAGTGCAAATGAAAAGAACAATTTATTTAATAATTACAAATAAAAATGCTTTTTTTTAAAGACTTGAGAATGCCAGTCAATGCAAGGACCTGTGATGACTGCATATTTTAAAATCAGCCTGAGTCAGGAATTCAGGTTAAGGGAAAATCTTCGATCTTTATTCTTTGTGGAGGTGAAGGGGGATGGTGATAGCAATGTGAGCAGCAGCGACAGGAACCCGCCAGCCGTCTCTCTCCACTGCTCTTCCTGCCCCTCTGCCTCCACCCACCAAAATCGTCATTTTCTATACAACACATCAGGACTTGCACAAAGAGTGGGTGGGGGCCATTCTTTCTCCAAGCATATATATTAATAGAGTATAACCCAATTACTATTTAGCCTCATGTGCTTGGGACCTCAGTGCATCAACTCGAGCTTCAGCCCATTACAAGGACCAACCATAATTCCAGAAGACTGATGATTTCATTAGTCATGCTATCTACCGCCTGGTAAAAGTAATGGGATCATGATGTAGAATGAAATATACATTTAAAAACCTAGCCAATATGAGAAAATATTTTGCTTAACTATGTCTATTTGCTACAAGGGTTTTCTCTTTTCCAAAAGGAAATGGAAATTGGAATTGGGGGAAAGGAAGTTAAAAAGGGCAGTAATGTTGATTTCACTCAGAAGGTAGAGGAAAAACAAAAGGGGGTGGGGAGAGTAGGAAGAGAGTCTTTAAATCATTTTTAAGATGAAGAGAATCAAAAACCAGAAGGGAATCAGACAAGCAGATCTTTAAGACTTACATGTTGAATCTGTCATACATAAAAGAAAAACAAGTTGCATGTAATTGAAAGTCTTCAGTACTATATACCATATTCCTTTTCTGATATACTATGTACATAAGTGCTCAACTTATTTTTTATTAATGTTATTAAAAAATAAAGAATTTTAAAATGCCCTACCCTTTTCTCTCAACTTCCTACAAACATAGTTTTTGTGATATTAATGTCAAAGATTTTATGAGCTGGTGCTTCAAATAGAGGGTAAAAAGCATTATAGTAAAACCTATTGAATCAATCACATTGTGTATTAGTTTGATGCAGGAATACAGATTAAACATCCTTTTTGAGTACTCCTGATTAATAATGTTCTCCTTTTTCCATTTTTCATTCTTGGCACTGCACTTTTTTTGGTTTTCCAGGTATTGACTATGATATCTTTTTCATCCCTTCTTTTCTCTCCCTCTGTAGGGCTCTGGAAGCATTAAACTTTGTTCAAAAAAGCACATTTTTATAATTAAACTTTTAACATGAAAATGTCAACCAACATAAATCTGAGCTGCTTTGGGATTTTACTAAATATTCAGAGTTAAGAGAGAACATGGGTTTTGAATTTTTCCTTTTAAGAGATAACTAAGCTTATTTGTTAATTGGGAACTATCATTGGATCCAGATCCTAAAACCAAAGGAGAAACCAGGGATAAACTGATAGATTTTGGAAGAGAAGTCAACATCAAGGTACTCCCAACAAAACTCAAGCTAAAAATTTCCTAAGTCAGCCCAGTCAATAGGAGTCATCATTTTGTCCCCAGTTTTAAAAAAGCCCTGGATCTGCGAAGGGAAAGGACACAAGTTGCTGGAAAATTGAACAACAGTGAAATTCTAGGCACGCTCATACAGACCTTTGACTACATGGGAATAATTATGGCTTCACTTCACTGTGTGACCTAGTGATATTACACACACATCATTCATTACCATGTTCTACAAATCTTAAGAGCATCATCTTATATCCTCAGCTTTCTCTTAACATTTCATAAATATTCTATTCCACATTTATGACTAAGAAAAGTTCTGTGGTCAAGAGATTTATGCACAAGGAAAAATAGAAACTCAATGAGGTAAATCCTATTTACTGTCTCAACATATGCTTTCACCTGATGTAGGATAAATTTCTTCTTAGAAATATATATTGTAGTATTTGACCCACAGCATTTTTAAAATGTGTTGATATGTTTTAACACAATTTTTTTTTACCTTTTTTCCCCTGAGGCAATTGAGGTCAAATGACTTGTCCAGGGTCACACAGCTAGGATGTGTTAGGTGTCTAAGGCCAGATTTGAATTCAGGTCCTCCTGACTTCATGGCTGCTGCCCTATCCACTGTGCCACCTAGCTGCCCCAACACAATACTTTATAACAAATAGCCAAACAAACCTCCTTACAAAATACAGGTCTCTAAAAGCAATTAGTTTATCAACTGCTAAGAGAACAGAGGGCCTTGCATGGCACTAATATTGATCATTATATTTCACCAGAGATTTGCTACTTCTCCATATTAACATTACATTGTTGTTATAAATTTGGATTTTGTAGAGGTATTTTGTTTTTTTGTTTTTATTTGCTTCTTTTTCCTAATACGGCTAATAATACATATGCCAATTCAAGTCAAAGCTATTTCTGTTAGGGTCTTTGGGTTTCTGGAAGAATAAGATACATTCTGGTATAGGCTTCAAGTCAACCAGATTAATGGGGTTTCAAAATAGAAATTTACTCAGCTTATTTATTCTAACTTATACACAAAAAGGAATCCTACTTCAGCTCTTACTTAAAATTTCTATCCTAGGAGTCCCCTCCAATACTAACCAAGTCATGCTAGAGTCTTTTCAGGGTTTAGTCCACAGAATCCCTTATTAACATGTCGCTCAGTTAGTCATTCAGCCTCTTACTTTTCCTGTTAAATCTTCTAAAGCCATGTTGGATTTAACCATTTTTCCCAATTCCTAGATTTTTCCCTTATCATTTTGCTTCTATTGTCTAAAGTCTGCCGCTTATGGTTTTCCTACTGGAGTAGTTTTCTAATCTAATCACTAAAATCAACTTAAAGAATTGAAGAGTTGGGAAGGACCTCAGAGGTTATATAGTTTGAATCTGAAGAAGAACATTCTCTGTAACATCTGACAAGTGACATTTACCACTTAAAACTACTAGTGGTAGGGAAGCCACTAACTCATAAAGCAGTCTAACTCAGTTTTTTGACAGATCTGAATGACTGTCCGTAATATATTACCTTCCCCTCCCAATGTAGTCCCACCTCAGAAAATCAACACCGGGTTTTGGTTGACTAGATTATCAGCACCCTCTCAAAAACATAGCTTGCCTATTCCAAAAAGCAATTTTACTTTACCAGACAGACATAAAACAGAATAATTCTAAATAAAAAGTATTTAATCCAACAGCATGACAAATAAAGTAATAAAATATCCCCTACACACGGAGTACATTTTCCCACCAGTTATCAGAAGAGATGGAAAGAACATATATGAAGAATACATACATGATGTAGGAACAAAGATGAAAGAGGCATGTGAAAGGAAACACATCAGAAACTGATATGGCCATGGCACATGTGTGACTGGGGTGATGTACTTCCAAATTGCAGTACGAATAACATCTTCTGGAGAAATTAATAAACTATTTTCTTCTAGATGCTCTGGCTATCCTTCCCCATGTATTACAGAACCTTTGCTAGAGGAATCATTTTAACTTTCCAGTGCTGCCTCTAAAATGAGTTCATAATTTACTGAGCTATACTCTGCTTCTTCTACAGGGCTTTAGGCATTAAGAGCTACCTCCTATTCTCTGTTTCTATTTACTGTAATATAATGTTTAAATTGTCTTTCCTCATAAAGGGCAGGCTGATGCTTTTGGTGCATATTTTGGAATTATGACATATTACATCCATCCAGGGAACTGACATACACCATAAAATACCCCCCAAGCCAAGTCTTCTCTTTGGAATACTACTGTCTGGTGCCGATTTCCAACTCATGGTACTAGTCATTATCTGACTTTGAGTTAAAACATTCCTTATAACTCCCATTATGTTCTAGATCCTGAGCTCATTTACTTAAAAAGCATTTCTTAAATACTTACATCTAACATCCCATAGGAGTTTTGTATAGGAAGGAACATTATGATCTATTTTATATTTAAGAACTTCTACCAGTAGCATGTAACTGAAACTAGGAATTGGAACAAGAGCTAAGTGAAACACATAGATCTCACAATTCTGCCTCATTATACATTAACTGCTACTTTTCAGTTAAACTCAAGCTTTCCAAGCCTCTCTGGACTTAATAAAGAATTGAAATCTGCCTCTTCATAACTTTTGTCAATCTACGTTAAAGTAGAAGATATAACTCAATCTTTTATATGAATTCATTCTGACTTTCCCTTTGCCTCTCAGAATATCATTCTCAAAGAAGGCACATTAATTTTTCAGAATTCTGCCTCCTCTCACCTCCAATCTCTGTCCTTATTTTAGTTACCCTGAAAGGGTTTCTCTCCAGTATGAATTCACTGATACACAATAATACTCTTACTTTTTTTGAAGACTTCCCCAATTTCTTGAAGTTCAAATGGGCTTTTCTCTAGTACAAATTATCTGATGTTTAACTAGCAATGGGCTAGACACCTGCAAATCTCCCTATGTTGCTTATATTCAAAGGATTCCTTGACTATGAATTTTATTGTGTACAATAAAGTCTGGACCACAGACTCTGCTACATTCATTACAATCAAAAAGTTATCACTAGTAAGAATGATGTGAAGGTTTCTACCCCATCTGAAAACTTGCTGACATTCATCACACTGGAAAGATTTCTCTTAAGCATGAAAAACATTTAATTTCGTGTTAGGCTTTGATTATTGGTGAAAGTTTTCCTATATAACTAAAATTCAAAGATAATCTCATTGACAATTCTTACATGAATTAAGGCTTCCCTTCCAATTGAAGGCTTATGCACATTCATTACATACTTAAGGTTTCTCTCCAGTATGAACTTCCTTTATTTAATATACATTAAGGTTTCCTTTTGTGGCAAAGACTTTCTTACATTCATTGCATGAAAGGTTTTCTCTCCATTATGAGTCATTTCTCATATTGATAGCACTTCATCACTATGAAATATAGATGGGAATTTAGATTTTCATAATTTACATAATTCATAATATTCATAAAATTCATAATATTTACAGGGTTTCCTCTAGTGTAGATTTTTTTAATATATTTAATATCTGTCCTTCTGGTTAAAAGCTATTTGTAACATTATATTCAATGTGTTTTTCCAAATGTGAGTTATTTTATGTGTATTACTTTTTTTCACCTAGTTAAAGGCTTTCCTCATGAGTTCTTGAATGTCTATTAAGTTTTCCTTTCTGGATGAAGGTTTTCCCACATTCATTACATTCATAGGGTCTCTCCCTAGTATGATATACTTGATGGTAAATTAAGCTTTGCTGATTAGTGAAGGCTTTTCCACATTCGTTACATTCATAGGGTTTCTCTCCAGTATGAATTCTTTTATGTCTTTTAAGACTTCCATTCTGTCTGAAGGCTTTTCCACAATCACTACATTCAAAGGGTTTCTCTCCAGTATGAATTTTTTTATGTATATTCAGATTTCCCTTGAGGTTGAAGGCTTTCCCACATTCATTACATACATAGGGTTTTTCTCCAGTATGAACTTTCTTATGTATGTTAAGGTTTCCTCTTGTAGCAAAGACTTTCTTACATTCATTGCACTGAAATGTCTTCTCTCCAGTATGAGTTGTTTGGTGATGAATTAGGCTTTGGTGATTGGTGAAAGCTTTTCCACAATCATTACATTTATAGGGTTTCTCTCCAGTATGGATTCTCATATGTCTTTTAAGATTTCCCATCACAATAAAGGCTTTTCCACATTGATTACATATGTAGGGCTTCTCTCCAGTATGAATTCTCTTATGTCGATTAAGGTTTGCCCTCTGTGTAAATGCTTTCTCACATTCACTACACTGAAAAATTTTCTCTCCAGGATGAAATATTTGATGATAAGTTAGGCTTTGATAATTAGTGAATGCTTTCCCACATTCATTACATACATAAGGTTTCTCTCCAGTATGAATTCTCTTATGTGATTTAAGACTTCCATTCCACCTGAAGGCTTTTCCACATTCATTACATATATATGGTTTCTCACCAGTATGAATTCTCTTGTGTTTATTAAACTCTTTCCTTAGCATGAAAGCTTTCCCACATTCATTACATTCAAAAGGCATCTCACCTGAATGAAATCTCTTATGATTTATAAAGTTTCCCTTCAGGATGAAAGTCTTTCCACACTCATTACATATATGTGGCTTCTCTCCAGTATGCATTTTCTTATGTACCCTAAGGGATATGGGGTACCTGAAGCCTTTCCCACATACATTACATTGCAGATGTTTTTCTCTAATATGACTTAATTTATGTGTCTTAAGGAGTCCTCTTCGGCTAAAGCCTTTACCACATTCACTGCATTTATAGGGTTTCTCACGAGTATGAATTTTCTGATGTTGCTTAAGGGATGAATGGTATCTGAAGTCTCTCCCACAGGTATTACATTCAAAATGTTTCTCTCCAGTATGAATTAGTTTGTGTGCCTTAAGGCTTCCTTTCTTGCTGAAGGCTTTGTTACACTCATTACATTTATGGGCTTTCCCCCTAGGGTGGGTTCTTGGGTAATGAATAAGATTTGACTGATAACTGAAGGGCTTTTTGCATTTACTATACTTAAGTTTCTTCCCAATGGAGATTGTCTTAGGTTTAAGTGAGTCAAAAAACTTCTTCATATTCTTTACAAGTGTACTGTATGTAGGAAGATTTTCTCCTTTGTGAACTCTCTGTTGTGGAACAATAACTGATCCCAGATTGAGTTTTTTCCCAAAAATATTATGTTCACGAACAGATTCACTAGTGAATATTATCTCTTGAGACATTTCTTGGTTTTCTTTTTGTCTTTCTAACCTGACACCACCATTCCAACCTTCTCCCAATGTGTTATGCCGAGGGCTTTCCTTTATGAATCTCTCTTTTGATGACTGTTCCATAAAACTATTCTGCTTTACAGTTGACTCCTTAGTTTCACATTTTGTCTTCTGAGTAGAAGAATCTGAAAATAACAAAAACATGTCAATACCCATTTTTCTCCACACTATGAATTTTAGAAAACTCTGATCAAAATAAAGATATTTGTGCTGTGCTCTAAACTACATCTTTTCCTTCAATATAGAAACTTTATATATATAATTTATTTTATATTATATATTTATTTATATATATAATTTATTTTATATATATATATATTTAGAATAGAATAGAATTATTCGCTACCAGGAAATTTAAACCAAAAATAGTTTTAAACCAAAAACAAATGTGAGTTAGATGAGAGTACAAGTCAGTGAATTTGTAGCTGCTCAAATAACCTTACCCTAAAAATATGGAGCTCTTTTCACCTTACAGAATCTTACCTTTTCTGGTTTTATGTCTTAGAACAGTGAATTTGGCCCTGCCATATTTACCATTTTTGATGGCACTCTTACTAAAATTGCTATTGACACAAAGAAAGGAAGCCTAACTTGATTATTAGAGAATCAGATTGGGAGTCCCTCCTTTTGATACACACTGTCTGGGCAACTTATTTAAAGTTTCAGGAAATTCTTTAAGCCTTAGGAATAGCAGAGAAGGAACCAATATGCAGTGGTAAGTGTAGTTTCTTCATCCTATCCCTTATTTAATACTTTTATACAAAAATTTAATGAAATCATAGAGAGCACCTTTTTTCTTTTGTGAGGCAATGGGAGTTAACTGACTTGCCCAGGGTCTCAAAGGTAAAAAGTGTTAAATGTCTGAGGCTGGATTTGAATTTTGATCATCCTGACTCCAAGGCCAGTGTTCTATCCACTATGCCTTCTAGTTGTCCCATAGAAAACACTATTACCAATATTGCTGAAGACACAAGTTTATGTGAGATACCTAATATTATTAGATGAAAAAATCAAAATGTTAAAAAAAAATCAAAAGGATAGAAAAATGGGATAGTACAAATAATGTGTAATTCAATGAGGACAAATGTGAATGTCTATACTCAGAATATCAACTGTAAAAATACAGAATTATAGAGATTGGTTGAGTGGCCAGGAAATTTTAGTTGACCCTAAGCTGAAAATGGACCAACAATAAACACCAATTAAGGTTATCCTAATGCAGTTCTTATGGACAAGTGGAGAGATTAGCTAGATAGTAAAAAAGGAAGATAATATGACTGGTTCAATAAGGAGTCATTAACATCTAGATGTAAACATGTTAAGAGTTCCCTAAAAGAGTACCTGGGGGAGCTACTATTGAATTTAATAATAGGCAATTTGATATCAGTATGATTATATCTACAACAATTCTGAGTTTTACACAGATATTATATCACATTCTAACTGCTTCTAGTATTCTTGCCTTTCCTCAATCTGTTATCCAAGTCAAATCATTACTCTACTATCATCCCTCAAGAGCATTTCCTATTTAGCAACCCATTCACTATACCACTATCACTCATTCTCAAGGAAACATTCATTGACTCCCAGACTATTCTTCCAACTTTTTCCAGACTTCAGTCCAGTCCAGTCCTAAGTCATCTTCTTCAAGCCATCTTTGTCTACATCCATCTTCTCCCCTATACTAACACAATTTTTAAATGATAGCACACCACAATATTCCAGTTAAGACAGAGCATGATGGGACTTCCACAGAATCTTTGAGTAGAAAATATCCCAATATTCACCTAGTGAAACCTATACAAAATCCCATAGACATCATCCACCAAAAGTATCATTAACAGCTAGTTATAATTAAAATGTGGCACAGTGGAACAAGATTAAAATTTGAAAAAATATCCTTGGAAGATAGGGGAAAAAAACAACAGGAAAAAAAAACTACTGGATATAAAAGAACAAGAGAGCGAGCCTTAGCTGGAGTCCTTGTTACTACAGCTACTGGGGAAGCAACCATGGACAGTAAGAAACCTCCCTGAGTTTCAACAGCTTCAATGATAAAATGCAGATAATAATACATACATGACTCATCTCAAAAGTCAGAAAAGTACATGGCAAGACAGGAAATTATATATATATATATATATATATATATATATAAACAAACTATGGGTATTATCACAAAATGAAGAGGAGAAAGAACTTTAAAGATCATTTTCCATAAAGCAGTGAGACAAAAGCTAGATTGTAGCATTTCAAGGAAAAGACATGATGGTGAAGTGGGTAATTGGAGGAGGGGGTAGAAAGCATACTTTTAAAAATGAAATTACATGACCACTCCTAGGTCCAAGACATGGGGGCTATAGACTGACCAGCTCTTAGCAGAGGGAGAAATGAAATAAGACAAAGGAAGGAAAGGAGAGATTAGAGGGCAAGAAGAAAATAAGAAAGATAGGAAGGGAAGCAAGGAGATAGAGAAGGAGAATGGGGGGAAAAGATTGCAGATGAAATGTTGTTCTCACATAGAAAAGAAAGATTAAAAAGTCCAAGGTATATAAATAAAACAAGCAATGAAATCAATGAAAGAATTTTGTTAGATTTAAATTGGACTTATACTTGTGTGTACGCAGATATATGCATATATATTTATATACATACATATACATATATGCATATACAATTAGACAAAAATGAAAATTAAAAGGTTTGAAAAGAGAAACTAAAAATGCAAAAAAAAAAATAAATTTAGGAGAGGGCAGAAAATTATGGATCTAGAGTACAAGTAGAGGGGTTAATATCTTTAAGAAAGATTTTTCTTTTAGATATAATAGGGGAATAAGTAATAAGTAAAAGGAGGTCAGCAAAGTGATATTTTAAGAGAAAGATGAGTTCATGAGAGAAAACTCAAATGAAATAGAAAGAACACTTCTGCAAAGACCTAAGAACCCTTAAGGAGAGCTCTCCGTCCAACAGGGACCAATGACCATTTGTGATGGTACTCACAGTGTTTTCCATTTTAATTCTTCACTTACCTAGGAAAGTGCTAATCAGGACTCCTCCCTGTGTCATCCACGGTGCTTCCATTCTTTCCAACTGGGAAATGACATCTGGTATAGAAAGAGGAACACCTCCTTGGGAGAGAATAAAAGGAGAGTAAGGAGGTCAGAGGTAGAATTCAATCTTGCCTTCATTCTCACTAGGGAATAAAGGGCATGCAAGGCAAGACCAGATGGAGTACTAAGGACTCCTGAAGTCTCCATATTGTAGTATCAGAAAGTATGAGAGAATGGGTCACCAGCTCAAAGGAAATGACTCTATTCTAATATATTCTTAGCCTAAAGAGGATGCAAACTGGTGACATTTTCCAAGTATCTACACTGGCTCTTTGTGGGGCAAATCAATGATCTGAATGAACAACCAGTAATAGAGGTATGCAGCCCTAAAGGAAACCCACTAAAGCTACTGATTTCCCATTATACAACACAAGATATATCAGTGATTCTGAGTACTAAACACCTGTGAAGACACTCCCCATCATGTGCATTCAGGACATTATCCCTTCTCATGGAGAGGGCATCAGTCAGCCAAGAGAAAATGAGAAGACAACCCAAGGGAAGTTAATAAGTCCATCTGGGGGAGAGCAGATCTTACCAAGGGAGATAAAATTCTCATAGATCTCCAGCATCACATCCCAGTACATGTCCTTCTGAGAAGGTTCCAAGAGCCCCCATTCCTCCCAGGTGAAGTCCACAGCCACATCCTGGAATGTCAGTGGGATCTGAAATAGCAAACAAGACGCCTGCTTACTGGGGATAAAACTTATGGAGAGTAAGAGGAAGACATGAAGTTAGCAGAAGGTAAAATTGGCACTGTTCCTCAAAGCACGATTTTAATATTTCTGGAGAAATGACTTACTGGATGCATCATTTTATACTAGACTCTATTATAGAAAAGTTTCCTGCTCAAAGTCAGCCTTATAAATGAGCATACACACACACACACACACACGTATTAGTTTAAAAAGCCACACCCACCCTACCCTGAAACTCTGTCCCAAAAGACTGAGGGGAAAAATTTTTAAAAAATAAAAAAAAAAAAGACTCAGGAATGTGCTATAAGAAATGACAAATATGAAATTTCACATAAATAGAGGAAGATCTGTAAGAAGTGATATAAAGTATTTAGGGAATAATGAAAAAATAATATTCACAATTACAACAGCTAAGTAAATGAAAACAACTTAAAATGGCAACAATCAGATCAAAAATAGCACGGTTAGTAGAAAGTGATGGATGTATGGTAGGAAAGCCTGCAATCACATACAAGCTCTGCCCATGACTACCTATGAAACCCTTGCCAAATCCCAACCTGTCTGAATATGCTTTCTCATATATAAAATGAGGCACTTGAACTAGACAGATGACATGGAACATCCTCTCCAGCTCCCAACTGATGAACCCTAGACATCACTGATATAAAATTTATATTGTGTGACTCATCTTTACTTTTAACAAACAGATTACTGATGCAACATTTATTAACTGTCAGTCAAAAACATTTATCAAGAGCTACTACATCCTAGGTACTGTGCTAAGCACTGGGGAAAGACACATAGAAAGTCAAAAAACAAACTCCCTTTTTTCACAGAGCCCACAGTCTAATGGAAGAGACAACCTATAAAAGTTATGTACAAGCAAGCTATATACAGCTTAAAGGGATTAATAAAGGCTTCTTTAGATACTAACATTTTAGCTAGGAATTAAGGAACCCAAAGACACAAGGAAGTAGAGACAAGAAAGGAAAGGATTACAAGCGTGGAAAGTGCATCTTGTTCAAGAAATGGCAAGGCAGCCTGATTCACTGGATTATATACATACTGAAAATACAAGAGGTAAAAATATTGGAAAGGGAAGGGAGCAGGCTAGGAGAGGAAGGGCTTTGAATGCCAAACAAGATTTTATAGTTGATTCCTGGAGGTTACAGAGAATCACTGAACTTTATTGAGTAGGGGAGTGATGTAATCAGATCTGGGCTTTAGGAACATATTTAGGAGGATGATTTGTGACAGGTACATCAACCAGTGGCCTACTGCAGTAATTCAGATGTAAGGTAATGAGGGCTTGGATTAGGGTGATTGCAATGGTAATCATTCTTAATTAATCATTTCACTTTTAAGTATTCTGGAATTATGCATTATAGAAGAATCAAATGGGAGTAATATGGGGCTGTGTATCAAGGTAAAATTTATCAATACAACCATTTTTTAAAACTGCCTCTGGTAAATTAGTCTTGCTTCTTCAATAAAACTATCTGAGGACATGAACTAAGTTTTATGCTTCTTTATCTCAAAAAATTTAGGTCAGTACTGGCTCCATAATAGGTTGAATGAATGAATGTTCAAAGAAGAGATCAGCTCTTAGCACAATGGACTTTCCCCTCACACTGTATCATCAGTTAACATTGACAAAATTGACAAAAACTGAAGTTCAAGTCCAAGCCCCTAGAACTAGCAAAAAATATGAAAAAGAGAAGGTAGAGGAAAAAGTATGACATTTCAGGGGAGACACAGACAGACACAGAGAGAGATAGAAAGATACAATCTAGATACAATCTCAGAGATGGAGAGAGAGAGAAAGAGACAGAGACAGACGAGAGAGAGGGAGGGAGGGAGGGAGAATCTTAACTCACCTGGGATCTGGCTGTTAGGAGTACAGAAGTCATTCCTCCTCCTTACTTTTTCTCTGTTGGAGAAGAGCAGAGCACTGAGAAGCCAGAAATGAATGACAAAAAAAGAATCAGGAGGGAGATTAATCCTACCTACGCAACAAAGAATGAGGGAGCTCCCTCACATAACACATAACACATTTGGAAGTGTTACCAAATAAAATGAGCAGAAGCAGCTGATTTGTGTCTCAGTGGAAAACGACAACTCAGCCACATAGCCTCACTCACCAAGCCACTGAAAGTCATGGAGCCATTCTCAGGGGTAAATAACATGAGAGGTGCCAAAGGACTGGGCAAAGGCAAAGGTTATCCCAGTTTTCAAAAATGGAAATTTTATATACTACAGGCCAGTGAGCCTGACTGACTTCTAGCACAATTCTAGACCCTGCTAAGAAACAGTCTAACTTTAATGAGCATTAAGAACTATTATATTATCAAAAACTATTAACTTAATAATCAATAGTCATGAATGGCTAATTATCATTCTGCTTATTTGGGAGGACAATGAATTTAATGACTATTAAGAACTACCAGGAGACATCTAGAAGAGGGAACAGGGATCCTGGAGGGGCAGCAGGGTCTCCTCAAGCACAGCTTCTATTAGATTAATCTCCATTCTTTGGGAGGGATGAGGACTAGCCTGGGAGATCTTGCTCCAGCATGGCCCCCTTGGCTACAACATTATCTGGGAGCCTCTGACCATCCTGCTCCCACATCATCTACAGCCCCGCCTCCACTCACACAACCACAGTCCCAGCACAGGCTCCTGACTCTTCTCTCCTCACTCTCTCACAGAGGGATTCTCCCAAAGCCTGTCTCTCCCCTACTCCATAAGCTCCAGTGGCTCCCTACTGCCTCCAGAATCCTCTGGACGATGTCCTCTGATATTTCTCAGCCATTTCTAGGGTTCTTCCCTCTGCTCTGGATCCTCTGGCTGTACCTCTCCCACAACCCTCCACCCCCCACTAGGTGAGCTATCCCCTAGCCCTGGGAGTCTCAGCCTGGCCAGCCCCTTCGGGCTCTCCCAGCTCCTCCTGAGTCTCAGCGGCAATCCCGCCTTCTGTAGGAGACCTTGCCCTGCCCCCTCCTCTCCCTCACCCCTCCTTCCCACTGAGGCGACCCTTCACTCCCTCTGCAAGCCCCTGCCGTGGGTGAGCACGGAATCCGTTTGTTCTGCCTCTTTGCTGGTCTCTGCACCACTTGATTAGGTGTAGACAGCCCGCAAAGCAACACCCGGACCCCTGCTGTGCCGCTAGGAAATGTATGAATGAAACAGACAATGAAAACGTCAGAATCGGCCCGTTCCCGCTGCTCCTGCCCCTTGCTCTGCGCAGGCACCGGGGGACTGACCCGCTGTTCCCACGCCCAGCAGTGGGGATCCCACTTTCCCAGGATCCCATCCTAAATCGCGCACAGAGGCAGTGCCTAATCATTGCAGGCTGGTAGCGGATCGATCCCGGTGGCCTGCCCCCTCTCTCCCTTGGGACTCGGTCTTGGACGGCTCTTCCCTCTCGGTGGTTCCCTTGTCGCCTCTGCAAGAGGTCCCCCAGCTCCTCTCCAGGGCCAGCCTCCCCATCCTTTCGGGGGCGGGTCTTGAGTTGGACTCCCGGCTCCCTCTGGTCCTTCTTCAATCCCACTCCAGCCCGTTCAGTCCCCGCGCGCGAGCGCGCGTACACACACACAGACACAAACACAAAATCACTTTCAAGCAGTCATACTTCCACGCTAGCCCCTACAGAGCTCACTTTCATGACTGGGTGCAGGCACTTACACTTTCGCACGCTCAGATGCTTCAGCACGTGCGTCCGAGCCAACGCTAATCCCCCTCCACTACCTCGCCCCCTCTCACTCACTCGCAGCGAAGGCCCCCCAAATAAGTGCTCAAGGCTCCAAACCCGGCCGCTTCCGAACCCGAGGTACGCCTGCGCAGATTCAGACTGGAACTACAATTCCTAGTCTGCCTTGCGACTCAGTCGGGTAAGGCCGAGACCTCGGAGATCAAGGACCCGCCTCGAAAAGGATTCTAGGAAATGTAGTTAGAAGGTGGAACTGGAGGCAAGCTTCAAGAACCTGAGACTTCCGACAGCCCGGTGAGTGGGGCGAGGAGGAGGAGGGAGCATTAGTGGTCTGGAAGGAGATAGGGTACTTTAGGAGAGAGCGGGCGGTGAGAGATAGAGGAGAAATCCAAGAGATAAGGCAAAAAAAGAATTGATGGATAGATAGACAGACTACAGACGCGGGTAGACAGAGGACAGGGCAAGAGAGAGGAAAAAAAGAAGAGGAGGAGGGATAGACAGATGAGAGGAGAAAAGAGTCAGAAAGAGAATGGAACCAGGATAGTCAGAATCTTGGAGAATCCTCATGCTCTTTGTCTAAGGGTGTGTCATTACAAGATAGATACATATTTATAAACAGATAAAATAACGTATCTTTACAACACATATATCTATAGGTTTATGTTTATATACCTATGTAGATATAGACATACACACACTGTATGTAGATATAGACATACCCTAACCCTCAGTTCAAAAGCTGTCCCTCTTGTCTGTTTTTCTTGGAGCTGTGTACTGTACTTCTGTATACTACTGTACTCCCTTCTGTATTTCCTGAACTTCTATCTTGAATGACATAGAGAAACTCAAGTCCTTTAAAAAAAATTATATTTATATACTATAATTTGTTCAGTCATTTACCAATTAATGGATATCCCCTTTGGTTCTAATTCTTTATTACTGCAAAAGAACTGCTGTGAATATTTATGTCCCCAGAATTCTTTCTCTCTTTGGGATGTATGCTAAGCAGTGTTTATTTTTCCAAAAGGACCAATGACACCACAGGGTAATGTAACTCACTTGTGAATTGGATTTAAGTGAGGCAGAGTTGCATAGTCTTCAGCCTCACTCTTCCACAGTCATCAAAGTCTGGTGGCAGGATAAAAGCTAGGATGACAGACAATGACCCAGGATGTAGTGGATGACCTTGGTGTCTTGGATGCCTGACCAAACTCTAAGCATTCCTCAGAGTCTATTTCAGCCGCCTCCGTGGCCACTGGAATAAAGTGTTCTCATCTGTCCATTCCAATAGGGGAAGCTTTCACATGCTTCAAGTAGACATTACCCTAAATCACTGACAGGTATACAACCTTTTGATTACCCACAACCTATTTTAGCTAGTCTGCTGAAATGATTTTATTGAGGTATATCCACTGTATACATCAGTTTCTTGAAGCCACAAATGAAAACCAGTGAGACGTGTTGGTGGGCACCAAAGGTAAAGGGGCAGTCTTGGAAAGGGCTTGGCAGCCTTCACAGCAGAGGTGCTGATCCTTCCAGAACACTCGATAATAGTAATAGTGTCTCTTGGTCAGAGTGCATATGTAATTAATGACTTTGGGGTACAATTTCACACTGCTTTCCATAATAACACCTAGATATATCCCCCAAGTGTGTATAGTATACAGTTTCCTAGATGTGGTGTCTTTTTTCTTAAATTAAGTCTCTTTTCATCTCTATTTCTACCCAGTGTGATTAGAATGTTCTTTACAACAGCATGAGGTAAGTCTGCAAGACAAATATGAACTCCTACCATGCCAGTAAAAGTTTTAATAGACAACTGGGGGAAGAGAAATTGAAGCTTGATTAGTAAAGAGAAGTGTAATGAGAAAGCAATGCTAGGACAATTATTTGGGCAGAAGTAATTTCCGTCCTCATGGTCTTTCAAAAATCAGCAATCACATTCACCATTGTATTTTGAAATACCTGGCAGTCTGATCCGAACATGGTGTCTTGAATTCAAGAACATCTTAGCTTTTGTTATCACTGAAGACATTAATTTGGGGGTCTGAACTCCCCATTAGCTTTGGTTCTGTTCCTTCTATTCCAAAACTTATTCTCCTATGTAGAGAAAAATATCAAGGAATGTGCATTTTTGCCTTTTTTGCTCTGATCTCCATCCCACATAGTGGTTATGTGCCTTCTTTAAAGTCTCTTTTCCTCAATTTAATTTAGCGATCTCCAGTGTTTCCTTTATCTTATCAACTTTCTCTGCCCTCAGCTCATTTCTCAGAACTACTTTCTCAAGACCAGTGATAAAGTGGGAGAGCAGTTTCCATAGTTAAGAATTACCTGCACACTGAACTAGTTTCTCAAAGGAAAAGGTTTTGTTGTCATATAAAGCATGAGAAGACCCAAGCAGCATCAGGGGACTGGTTGGTCTAAGGGGGGTACTCCAAGATGGATATTTTATAAGGAAAGAGGAGTGGAGAGAGGAAAATGTTGATACTTTGCTTATTGATTAGACCCGCTCCGGAAAAATGATTATTTCTTAACCACTGGCCAAATTTTGAGAAAAAACAAGGAATAGAAACATACAGCAGGACCCAAGCTACCTAGCATCTGGTCAACTAGGACCCAAGATCCTTGCACCTGTGTGTGCGTGTGTGTGTGTGTGTGTGTGTGTGTATGCGTGTGTGTGTGTGTGTGTGTATGATTAACAATGTCATGTTTACAACTACCCAAGCCCCCTGCACCTATGCTAGTGGGCAACAATTAAAAATTGTCTATTTTCTATCCCTACTCCTCCTCCTTTTTTTTTTCTTTCTCTCTTGCCCCGTCCTCTGTCTACCCGTGTCTGTAGTCTGTCTGTCCCTCAATTCTTTTTTCCCCTCCTCTTAACTACAAATAAAGACCTTCCTGAAACTCATTCCAGAAATACCAGTCCTACAAACACTGCATATGTATGATGATCACAAGACAGGGTTGCATTGATCCAACAAGAAGCTCTAAAACTGACTGTCAGGAGGTCCCAGAGATGCTGATCTACACTATTCCCCAGTCTGTCCAATTACCACTTCCCATCAGAGCGATGGCATTGGCTTGGGCACACAGATTTCATCCATACACACACATACCACACAGTCAATCTAACCTGGGGATGTCAAAGCCACACAATGCAGGATGTTGACAGGAGAGTTAGAACACAAACAGAATTTTAATTTCAGAGTGAGGAAAATGATGTTTGCAAACAGATGCTGTCTTAATAACAAGGGAAGCCTGAAAAACTTTCTCTCTCCAAGAAAAAGCTTCCTTGAACTTTTGCTTCTGAACCCTGCTGGAGGCAAACAGGATAACCACCTTCATTCTGTTATCCTGAGAGACCACCCCCATTAATAACACTACTGATTAAGTTCTCTATAGCGGTAGCTAGATACCCATTCAATTCTAAAATTCTCCATTGTTTCAATTGTCTCAAGCTCTAGGATCTGCCATAAAACTAAGTAACATCAACAAACTGTCTTCGAAAAATCTCCTGATTGTACTAGGGGCTTTTGTCCACTAAGAGAGAGTCTCTTTCTTAGTGATAGTCAGAAATAAACTTTCCTATTTTGTGCCACAGATAACTTGGGTTAGTGAATTCTTATCAAGAGGACTCTGCCTTTCTTGTTTTCCTTCTTCTCCAAGCTGAGGTTCAAATCCCATCATTAAGAAGGAGGATTTAACATGCAGTGCTTTATATACAGAAAAACTACAAGTGATCTGGACCATTAGATAATCATTTTCGGGACAGACAGCATGGCATCCCTGGGTCTTTGGGGAATAGTTTCCAAGTTGATTATCTCATCTTGGATTAATCTAGGTTCAGAATTCGCATTTCAACAAACATAGTCTTAGAGAAGATGGGTACAAATTTATTACTGCTCAGAACCTTGATTTCAATAAGACATAAGAGGAAACTCAGGATAAAAGTAATATAAAATTAACAAACACAGTGATTATCATAACAAACAAACAACATACACCATACATCATCACCATTCTGAGGAAGCATCAACATCTGAATTCCTTGGTTGGAAAGATTTATAGCCACAGGTATTCAGATTCTTGTGTGGGAGCCATTGCTTGACAAGTTTATAAAAGACTTCCTAGCCCAAATCCTCAAAATCCCTTTCCATTAAACAGTTTTTATAGGCTGAGAACAAAGAAGGCACTATGCTAAATATGCTCATTTAATGCAAAACTCTTGGACTAGCAAGATGCTTCATCACAAGAGGCCCACCAAGGAGAACATTTGTCTTTTCTTTTAGGGGGATTATATTTACCTCAGTAACTGTAATGCTGGAGAAACTGAGCAAGAGATTAGAGAGTATTTGATAATTTATTAAATGAAGAGATATACTGGAACCAATGGATCCATGTGCTTTGGTCCCAGGGATGAAGGAGACTATCCTCTCCAAGAATCTAGCAAACAATGTGAGTTCTCAAAGACATATACACGTGGCTCAGATGCAGTGGTAGACTGAGGCAGGGGCAAAGTC
Organism: Sarcophilus harrisii; assembly: GCF_902635505.1. Taxonomy (NCBI): domain Eukaryota; kingdom Metazoa; phylum Chordata; class Mammalia; order Dasyuromorphia; family Dasyuridae; genus Sarcophilus; species Sarcophilus harrisii. The sequence goes on from NC_045427.1 coordinate 33,394,889, forward strand.
CGGGTGCTGAGAGCTGGAATGGGTTTCTGACAGGGTGGGGTGAGCCTCTGGAGATGAGATGACATAATCAGGGGGAGGCTCCCTGGCATCTTGATAAGACAGTATCTGATATTCTAATAGCTTGGGAAGGGGAGAGGCATTTTAATATTTTAAAACATAAGATCTTTTATCCATATCAAATATTCTGATAAAGAGGAAGGGTAAGTTTTGCAGGACTGAACTTTTAGCTGAAGCAGAGAAACTGAGTCAGGACTTGGTCAGGATAATTAGGGAGACTGAGAACTGTGGCATAACAGAACTGACCAGGTTTCCAGGGTAAACACAGGCTTTAGGCTGCATCCCATTGGTTCTCGGGTCCCTGAGAAATAGTTGGGCATTAATCTATTATCTGGCCTCTACCGCTGAGCCTCCGGACGCGCCCCACTCAGCCCTCGCCCCGCATCACTGAAGCACCCACTTCATCTCCAAAGGCTGCTCTAGAACCCCACCTCTGGGACCGGGGACAGGCGCCAATGCATTTAAACAGTTCCTTCGAACCCCTTCCCCGAGTTCTCCAAGGAGTTAGAAATGAACGAAAAAGACCAGACTCGCATCCATTTCCCAGAATCTCTCTGGAAAAATCCTCTCCAATCTGGTCCAGGGGTCTCCCAGGTTTCCAGCCGACGCAGACCGCCCCCCATCTGGAGGCATATTGGGAATTGTAGTTTCTGGTAGATTCCGCGCAGGCGCTGTACTCGGGTGAGGAAGCGGCCGGGTTATCCGCGACGGGAGCACTAGGCGATCCATCTCGCTGCTGGCGGGTGAGGGGAGGGGAGGAGAAGGGACCAGATTGCCAGCGTTCTTGCGGAAGTAGGCGTGGCTGTGTACTGACCGAAAAGGGGGTGTGTGTGAAAATGAGTTTTATTTTGCACTCAGGTGAAAGTGTGAAAAAGGTGGGGGCGTTTGTTGTGGTGCGTGTGAGGGCGCCCGCGTGCATGCTTTTGTCATGCGTATGTCATGCCATACATGCACCCATGTATGTACGCTGCTCCCGCAGGAAGCGTTTCTGTGGGTGAGCGCTCCTGAATACGAAAGTGTGTAAATGTGTGTGTGTGAAAGTGAGCATGTGCAGGAGCAGGACGGGCAGTGGTGGGAGAAGGGAAAGAGGGGGCCAGGAGTCCAACCAAAGACCAGACTGGCCCTGGAGAGGAGCTGGGCCCTCTTGCAGAGGTGACAATGGAGCCCCCTTAGAAAGAAAGAGGACCTTTCAAGATTGAGCTCCGGAAAGGCCGGCCAGGATAGATCAGTCCATCAGCCAGCACGGATTAGACGCCGTCTGTGTGCGTGACTGGGTTGGGCTAAAGGTCCAAAGAAAGGCAGGAGCTCCCCTGCTGGGTGTAGGGACCGCGGGTCAGCCCCCCCGGTGCCTACGCAGAGCAAGGGCCAGGAGCAGCGGGAACGGGCCGATTCTGACATTTTCATTGTCTGTTTCATTCATACATTTCCTAGCGGCACAGCAGGGGGCCGGGTGTTGCTTTGCGGGCTGTCTACACCTAATCAAGTCGTGCAGAGACCAGCAAAGAGGCAGAACAAACGGATTCCGCGCTCACCCACGGCAGGGGCTTGCAGAGGGTGTGAAGGGTCGTCTCAATGGGAAGGAGGGGTGAGGGAGAGGAGGGGGCAGGGCAAGGTCTCCTACAGAAGGCGGGATTGCCGCTGAGACTCAGGAGGAGCTGGGAGAACCGGGAGGGGCTGGCCAGGCTGAAACTCCCAGGGCTAGGGGATAGCTCACCTAGTTGCGGGGTGGAGGGTTGTGGGAGAGGTACAGCCAGAGGATCCAGAGCAGAGGGAAGAACCCTAGAAATGGCTGAGAAATATCAGAAGACATCGCATTGGATTCAGGAGGCAGTAGGGAGCCACAGGAGTAGGGGAGAGACAGGTGAGATCAGGCTTTAGGAGTGTGAGAGTGAAGAGAGAAGAGGCAGGAGCCTGCGCTGGGGTAGTGGCTGTGTGAGTGGAGGTGGGGTTGTAGGGATGAGATGGGAAGAGAAATGGTAAGATTTCACAGGAGGTAAGAGGTGAGGGAAGGGGAGCCCAGAATGACCTCAGAGTTTGAGCCTGAATGATGGGACAGGAAGGAGGAAACTGAGGATTAGGAGAAACCTCAGGGGAGAGAGAATGAATTCTGGCTTGGACAGGCTGAGTTTGGTATAGCACATCTGCAGAGCCAGGAAGCATCTGCTTCAACATGATGATGACAGCCTTGGAAGTTAATGAGGTCACCGTCAGGCTCTGTGGAGGGGGCGCAGCTGAGGGCACTTCTGTGCCTGGGGGATCCCCCATGGTCAGTGAGTAGGGCCCAGAAGAAGACTGGGGAGGGGTCATGAACACCTGGGGAGGGGAGAGTGACCAGAAGGAGACAGGTGAGCAGAGTGGTCAGAGGCTCCCGGATAATGTTGTAGCCAAAGGGGCCATGCTGGAGCAAGAGCTCCCAGGCTAGTCCTCATCCCTCCCAAAGAATGGAGATTAATCTAATAGAAGCTGGGCTTGAGGAGGCCCTGCTGCCCCTCCAGGATCCCTGCTCCCTCTTCTAGATGTCTCCTGGTAGTTCTTAATAGTCATTAAATTGATTGTCCTCCCATATAGCAGAATGATAATTAGCCATTCATGATTAGTGATTAAGTTAATAGTTTTTAATAATATAATAGTTCTTAATGCTCATTAAAGTTAGACTGTTTCTTGACTGGGTCTAGAATTTTGCTAGAAATCAGTCAAGCTCGCTGACCTATAGTATATAAATTTTCCATTTTTGAAAACTGGGATAACCTTTGTCTTTGCCCAGTCCTTTGGCACCTCTCATGTTGTTTACACTCTTTTTGAGTTCCCTGAGAATGACTTCAAAAAACCGCCTCTCCCATGACTTTCAGTGGCTTGGTGAGTGAGGCTATGTGACTGAGTTGTCATTTTTCACAGAGGTACAATCAGCTGCTTCTGCTCATTTGCTACTCTTGAATCTTTTCCAAGTGAGTGAATTTTAATCAAAGTTCACACTAGGAAGGAAGGAAAAGGCAATCCCTGTAAAAATAAAACAAAACAAAACAAAACAACAACAAAAACAAAAAACAAAAAATGCACACACAAAATAAATGTATCCAAAACAGTATCCAAAGATAATATATCCAAAACATTAAATGATATGTTTTAAAACCAACCAGATATAGAAAGAAAGCTGAAATTCTGCTAGCTTAGAAAAGGTGATTGACAGGTCTACTCCCGTGACATTTCCTAGCTTTCCCTTTTTACACCAGAAAAGTTCATCTTTGACCTATGTTAGGAATAATTTTTCATTTTTAAGGGACTTTTAGAGTAGTTACCAGACAAGAAGTTACCTAGACTTCCAGTTCTATATTTTGGGTAATTTGAGCACTATAATTTCCTAAGGAAAAGAAAAGGGAAGTTGGGGAGGGAATCTGACTGATGCTAGCTGAGTTCAGATATATTCTCAAGGAAAAGAATTTTTCCTTCATGTTCTTGGCTGCATCTTAGATCTCTCAGTAGTACAGATGATCCAAGGGACAAAATCTGTGGTTTGTTCATGGCCTGGATTTCTGATTAAATCCTTTAATTCACATATTTTACTCTGGTTTCTCATGCACACAGCCCAGCTGAATGGTCCTCCCTCTGTAACAATAATGGGCATGTGGAGAGAAGGGAAATTACCCCTAAAAGATTTAGGGAAACAAAGCAGTACTGTTCACCATCCTGATTTCTTTCTCCTCCTTCAGTTCTGCCTTCTTAGTGAGTGCTCTGCTCGTCCCCAAGAAAGAACAATTCCCCAAGAAAGAAGGAAATGACTTCAGTGCTCCTAACAGCCCAATCTCAGGTGAGTTAGGCCTTTTTTCCCCCACTCTCCTGAAATGCCATCTTTTTTTTTTCAAAGTGTAGAGGCTTCTCTTTACTTTGTCTTTGATCAAGTTGCATCTAGGATCTGAATCTCATTTCTTGTCCATTGTAGACTGGTGGGATTCTTCCAGATGATAGAATATAGAGAGAGATCTTTAGTATTGGAAAGAATAGTCTAATACTCTAATTTGATAGACGAGGAAGCTGAGGCACAGGTGACAGATAAATTATTTTACTCAAGTTCATCTGGGTCTTAGAATACCCTTAGAATATCCCACTTACTCAGTGTTTTTAATTCTGACTGCCCCTTTGACTACTCACTCATTGGTATGTTCAATCCAGTGTATAGTCAGTGTTGAGCTAAATAAGCCTCAAACTTTATTCCTGTCATCAAATAGTCTTGAGGCAGCAGGATATATTCACCAGAAGTAATTTTTTTAAAGTTTTGATATATTATGTAAAACTTCATTTTATTATTGTCTGTATCCCCTATATTGTACAGTTCCAGAAAACCTATAGGTGAAACAGGATAAATGAGTAGTTCTGGCTGGGAAGGTTTCATATTATAAAATCTTGATAGTTTTGAAAGCAAGGATGAGGGCACAAATTACAAATTAGCATGTTAGTATAGCATATTAGTATATAAATTAATAGCATTTCATTGATTTAGAGCTGGAAGGATATCCCGTGCCATCCATCTAGTCCAAATACCTCATTTTATAGATGACAAAACAGGACCAGAAAGGTCGTGATTTGGCAAAGATCACACAGGTAATAATTGGCAGAGCTATGATATGAATGCATTAAATCTTTTGAAAAATTTTTGCTAATATCCTTTCCCACTTATGAGTTAGAATCAGGGGACTGCAGCGTGCATAGAAATTTCACAAGTACATCTTCTCTTGGCATCACAGATCTGACGCTAGGAGAGATCTCAGAGGCTATAAATTCCAGGCCTCTCACTTTACATTTGAGAAAACTGAGGGTCAGGGAGGACAAGTGTCTTGTTCAAGATCACACAGGAATCATAAGTCTCAGAGGTAGGATTTGAATACAGGTCCTCCGCTTTCAAAGCAATTTTGCTCCTTCCACAGTACTTCTCTCCCTTTTTTTTTTTCTATACATTATGTTGCATTTCTACATTTTCTACATTTCTATGCATTTTGTTTGAGCTAAAGCATTTATTCTCATGGAATTGAAATAATTTGTTTTGCTTTTTGTGACATTGTCTTTGAAGTGTCTGGTTATACTCTAACCTTTTGACTAGCGCTGTTCTTTCTCCCCCTGTACCTTAAGGAGTACAGAGGCAGAGAGAACATGCTCCATCTGCCCCAATGTTGCCCTTTTTGTGGTAGAGAAGAACTGAAGGCATCATGAATTCTTATCAGTTGGGAAGTGGTTGATTGTGATGTTTTAACATAAAATGAAGTTGTGCCATGAGCTATGATGAGCATGAAGGCTTCAGAGCAATGTTGGAAGGTGTGTGAATTGATACAAATTGAGGAATAGAATTTAAAAGTTGAAAGAAATGGTCCCATCTAGTCTCACTCATTCACCAATCAGATTGTGAATTAACTCCTAGAGAACAGGAATCTTTTTTTTTTTTTTTGGTCTGTCTTTGTGTTCCAAGCACTTAGCACAGTGACTGGCATATAGTAAATATTTAATAAATGCTTGTTGGTGGGAATGGACAAAATAAATGCCTACTATAACAAAACTGAACGGTGGTCATTCAACTTCTGTTTAAAGATACGACAATTCACTATCACTCCGTGGTAGTTTCTCTTTTTCTCTTTTGTGTACCTCTGATTGTTAAAATGCTTTTCTTGATTAGAATCCTAATATATTTAAATCCATTGCACCTCATTTTTCCTTTTGGGAGAAACAATATAAGACTGATTCTTCTTGCAGAGAATCAGCCTTCAAATTTTTGTTGTTGTTTGAGTCATTTTTCAGTTATGTCACACTTTTTGTGTCCCATTTGGAGTTTTCTTGGCAAAGAAAATGGAGCTATTTGCATTTCGTTCTTCAGCTTATTTTATAGATGAGGCAAACAGGGTTAAATGACAGGCCCAGGGCCTCCCAGCTAGTAAGTGTTTGAGGCTAAATTTGAACTCAGGAAGATGAGTACTCTTGACTTTAGATGCAGCATATTGTACCTATTGTGCCACCTCGCTGCTCAGTTTTAACTAATGCACATATTAGCTAGAAATCAGCTCTACTTCTAGTCTAGGTGACTAGAAGAGAGTCACTTAGTCTTTTCTACATCAAAGAGTTAGAAATTATCTATACATTATCACTTTTAAACTCATTGTTACACTGTAACTGAATGAGAGCATCTCTCCTCTCAACCACAAATGTCACATCAGTCTTGATATCTAGAGTTGTTGATCTCTTCCAAGATATTTTCAATGACTTGAGCTGCCTTCCATGGGCAATGGTAAGGTTGTGAAACTTTCTGACCTTCAGAACTCCAAGGCCACCTAGACAAGTAGGTCTGGCTTTTCTACCAGTATTGGTGGCCGGTTTCCATGGAGCAACTGAAACAACATTGACCTACAATGCTGCCCAAGTGGGATGGGAGAAGCTTGATGGGGCTTCTTTGCCTTCTGTGGTAGCCCTTTAGCTTGTAGTCTTAAGATAACTGTTGTTATCAGTCAACATTTCTGGATTTTGGGCCTTGAATCCTGCCTCTTCCCTAGACTGGTGCTGACCATCTGCCCCCATTCACTCCACTGTCCCACACTGGAAAAGTGGCCTTCCTGGCAGGAACCAACCCACCCCTGCTCTGACTTTCCCATCACTGTCTCAGGGGGACACATCTCTCTTTCCAGCTTCTTTTACTGCTTTTTATTAAATAAGAATTTCAGAATTGTAAAAAAAATAATAATAATAAAAAGAAAATTTCTTAGGTTTCTTCCATAAATATCCTCAACAAACTAGATGAGTATTCAGAGTGCCTGATTAATCAAGCATCAAAATTATAGATAATATTTGTAACATGCTCTAAAGTTTGTAAAGTGTGCAAAGCACTTTACAGATGTAATTTCATTTATTCCTAGACAAGTCATTTTCAATGCTCTAGGAAGCTCTTTAGGACAATACATTTCAGAGATGGTAGAACCTGCTGTGGCAAAGGAAGTGAAATCAGGGCTGTGGCACATAGTCCTTTTCCTCAACTGTTAGCACTTTCTGGTGGAATACTGTTCTTATCCCCATTTTACAGATGAGAAAGATGTTGTCAGTTCTCTTTCTCATGAATGAAAGTATCATTCCGAAACTTGCCACCAGATGAAATATGGGTCCAAGTCAATAGCCAGGTGAGGGGTGACTGACAAGAGACTAGTTTACCAAGATTTGATGATACTTGGTACATTTATAAGCCACTATAAATGTGTGATTTTCCTGTTACCATCCCTGCTTTTGATGTGTTTGGGGGGGTGTTGTGGGCTGGGCCAGCCTCAGGCCAATGCCCTGGTAGTTTAGATTTGACATGAACACAAACAGAGACTCCCTTTGGCCTTTAATGAAGCAGTTAACAAAAGCAGGGTTATTTAGCCTTAGAAGGAAAAGAATATTCAGAAAGGATGGGCATCCAGGGTTCAACTGATTGATGTACCCATCTGTTCCACCAGCCAAGCATTAGAGAAGGTACCTGGAGTTTCTCAAAAGGTAGTTTGGTACTCAGGTGACCAGGAGGTGATATCAGCAGCCTAAGCCGTTCATCCCTTGGGCCAATCAATTCTCTAGGTTGGTCTCAATACCTTTTAAGGAAAAACTGATTTGGGTGGAAGCAGAAATTGTTCCGGTGACAGGAGTTTGCAAGCATGATTCACTTTGGGCTCAGTGTGGGAGCTCATATGTAAGGCCAACTTTTAGCAGGAAACTTTTCTATAATATTGAGTCTAGTATAAAATGATGCATCCAGTAAGTCATTTCTCCAGAAATACTAAAATTGTGCTCAGTGCTTTGAGAAACATATCGAACTTTACCTTCTGCTAATTTCATGTCTTCTTCCTATTCCCTATGAAGGCTGACCCCAAATGAGCAGGTGTCTTGTTTGCTATTTCAGATCCCACTGACATTCCAGGATGTGGCTGTGGACTTCACCTGGGAGGAATGGGGACTCTTGGAACCTTCTCAGAAGGACATGTACTGGGATGTGATGCTGGAGAACTATGAGAATTTTGTCTCTCTTGGTAAGGTCAGCTCTCCCCTAGACACTTATCAACTTCCCTTCATTTCCTCGTGGCTGATTGATACCTGAAGTACTTCCTTTCCCATGAAGGGATAATGTCCTGAATGCATATGATGGGGAGTGTCTTCACAGGTGTTTGGTACCCAGAGTCACTACTTAAGTGAAAAGTGTTTGTATTGTATAATAGAAAATCATCAGTAGCTTTAGTGGGCTACCCTTAGGGCTGCATACCTCTCTTACTGGCTGTTCATTCAAATCTGCGAATTGCCCCCCAAAGAGCCAGTGTAGATACTTGGAAAATGTCACCAGTTTGCATTCTCTTAGCTAAGAGTGTTTTAGAATAGAGTCATTTCCTTTGAGCTGGTGACCCATACCCTCATATTTTCTGATAATACAATATGGAGACTTCAGGAGTCCTTAGTACTCCATCTGGTATTGCCTTTCATGGCTTTTATTCCCAATGAGAACTAAGGCAGGATTGAATTCTGAGTTCTCTCTCTGACCTCCTCACTCTCCCTTTATCCCCCCCCCCCCTCCACACAAGGAGGTGTTCCTCTTTCCATACCAGATGTAATTTCCCAGATGGAAAGAATAGAAGCTCCATGGAAAGCAGAGGGAGGAGTCCTCATTAGTACTTTCTTAGGTGAGTAAGTGAAGAACGGAAAACACTGTAAGCACCATCACAAATGATCATTGGTCTCTGCTGGACAGGGAGCTCTCCTTAAGGATTCTTAGGTCTTTTCAGAAGTGCTTTTTCTATTTCATTTAAGTTTTCTCCCGTGAACTCATCTTTCACTTAAAATATTATTTTTCTGAACATCCTCCACTCATTCTTAATCACTTTGAGAAAATTTTTTCTTTTTTTTTAATGCTAATCTTTACCTTATACTCAGAATCCCATAATTTTTTCTCCTCCTGTTTAATTTTTCTTTACAACTTTAACACCTCTTTTCAGAACTGCTTTTCTGGAATTTACAGTGTACAAAATCCTTTCTTTTTTTCATCTCCTTTATCTCTTTCCCCCTCGTTCTCCTATTCCTCTTTCACTTTTTGTACCCCCTTTCATCCTTGTCATCTTCTTTCTATTCCCTCTTATCTCTTACATTTCCTCTTATAGAGGGTACTACATTCACATTGACTGGACATCTCCAGACATCTACATTAACTTTCCAAACATCTCCATTTTAAAATATCACCTTCCCCCAGAAGACCCATTTGGAATTTGATTGGGTGAAGAAAGGAATGAAGCATTTTTGATAGGGAAGAATGATATAAAAAGCAATCTAGGCAATAGTGACTATTTGACTGAAGCTTATGATGCCCTGTCGGTTCCCTTCAGTGTTTCCTTGAGGAATTGACTATATTATATGGGTGGAGGTAATAACAATTATTGGAAAGGGAAATGCTATTATGAAGTTTATATTTTGGGAAAATCATAATGTCATCTGTGAAGTGGTTAGTTTGGAAGAGGAAATAACTATGGACATTTGAATGGCTAAGTAACTCAGTTGTGAGATGAAAGCCATGAATCTGATCCTAAGCCACTTCTGCCAATCCTTTGTTGTTTTCTGACTTTTATACTTACTCCTATCTCCTTTCCTCTTTCCCTTCAGTAACCCTCTCCATCTCCCAGGCACACACTTCTAGATGAACTCTGCCCTCTCCTACCAGAAGTGAACACTCCAGATGTTGGTATCCTCAGGACAGAGTAGAATCAGGATATCACCTCCCTTGTATGGGACCCCAAGCCACTTTGTATACCCTGAAGTCACATTAGCTGGTTTGCTAGTGTGTCAGGGTGGAATATCATGAAATTCTCCTGAATTGTCCTTAAATCACATTAGGTGCTCTAACTATCAAATCAAACCAGTGATATTCTGTGATGCTACATTCCAATCCATTAAAATCCACTTTTTTTAAGTGAACTTTGATGAGAGAGCCCTTTCTCCTTTAACTTGTGTTTCTGATGTTTTATGACCCAAGTATAGAACTTTATGTATAACATCATGAGCTTAAGCTTATTATATTGAACTTAACATTTTAGTCTGTCAGGATCTTTAGTCATCCTAACCTATATTCCATAGTATTAAGCTTTTGATCATTCACACATATGATAAACCTGCCATTTGTGTTTTTTCTAAGTCATGATTAAAATGTTAAATGCAGAGCCTAGGATCCCTTTGGTAACTTGAGGGAATTCTTTCCAGGCTGACATCTAGATAATAGTGATTCCTCGTTGGGTCTTATCATACTACCTTATTTGTCTACCTTATTTTTCTGTTGTCTGGCCAATACCTCTCCCTGTTCATAAGAATAGCTTGAGAATATGAAAAATCACTGCTTATTGGTGGTCCGTATTTACCCTGGGGTCAACTAATAATCCCAGCCTTTTTGAATTTACTTCTCAACTATGTATCTATAATCTTCCACTTGTACAGTCAATGTCTTGAGTACAGGAATATGCATTTATTAAATAGCAAATTGTTTTTTCTAGCTCATCTCCTTGAGTTTTTTTTTAAATCCTAATTCTTATTAGCTACCTCACATACCTTCATTTCAGCAATATTGGTAAGAATACTCTCTTTGATTTCATTAGTTTTTTATATTGAATAAGGATAAGGTAGAGAAACTACCAATGAATGTTGGTCCCTTCTGTGCTTCTTCTAGACTATGTAAGTTTCCTAGAACACAGAAGTTAAATGACTTGATATGTAACCTATGCCAGAGAGGAACTTGATCCTGGGTCTTTCAGATTCTCAAACCACCAAGATAGAATGCCTCTCTTTGTGTAAATGAGAGTGTCTTCTATTATTTGATCAAAAATGATGAATGGGGAAAGACCAAATCCACAATTCTCAGGCATAAAACAAAAAGAAACATATTGCAGATTCACAACAAATCCATATTTAAGATTTGGGGAAAGGTTATTTGAGCATCTACAAATTCACTGAGTTGTACTCTCATCTAACCCACATTTGTTTAATCTATTCAACTATTTCCTGAGAGATGAGTTTTTCCAAATAGGTTGTTGAAATCTAGCTACCTTGATGCCTACAGTAATTCCTCATCCACCAGCTCAGTCATCTTATAAAAATGTTAGTTTGCATAATCTCGTTATTGAATTTATGTTTTAATGTAGGAATCAACACTTTTTCCCCTAAGCAATTACAAATCATTGGTCATCTAGTAGGTTTATTCCTGTATTTTCCTGGAAATTATCTTGCAGTTTATCAGAAACTGGTTTCTAAAATGAAAATATTTCTTTCTAACCACATAGAGAGCTCCATAAAGGGAGATTATTTGCAAATTTTTGATTGTGATATCAGGTTAGATTGACAGAAGGGAAATCAAAAGATACAGTCTTGACAGGTATCAATCACTAAATTAGCTCCTTAGCTGCTAGGTGCATTGTAACTATTTCCTTGCCAGCTTTTGATCATCTACACATTTGATACACCTACCTCTGTGTTTTCTTCCAAGTCACTGATTAAAATGTTAAATTCAGAGCCTAAGATAGATCCTTTTGGTTGGGCTTAAAATTCCCTAGTAGCAATGATTATTCTGCTTTTTCCATACTAGTTAACTTTAAGTAAAAAGACTTTCCAAGCTGGGAGAAAATGGATATTGACATGTTTTTGTTGTTTTCAGATTCCCTTAGTCAGAAGACAAGATGTGAAACCAAGGAGACAACTGGGAAGCAGGATATTTTTTTGGGAGAACTATTTAAAGAGAAATTTGTAAAGGAAGGGCCCTGGCATTCCATATGGGGAGAAACTTGGGATTGTGGTGACAGGTTAGATAGGCAGAAAGGAAACCAAGAAACACAGTCTCAGGAGGTAACAATCCTTAATGAATCTGTTTGTGAATATAATATATTTGGGAGAAAGCTCAACCTGGGGTCAGTTGTTATTCCACAACAGAGAGTTCATGTAGGTTCATGTAGGAGTCTTCCTAAATACAGTACACTTGGAAGGAGTTTAAAGCAGTTTTTTGATCCACTTAAACCTAAGAGAATCTCCATTGGGAAAAAACTCAAGTATAGTAAATGCAAGAAGCCCTTCAGTTATAAGTCAAACCTTATTTATTACCATAGAAACTACCCTCAGGGGAAACCCCATAAATGTAATGAATGTAACAAAGCCTTTAGCAAGAAAGGAAGCCTTAGTGCGCATAAACTAATTCATACTGGAGAGAAACGGTTTGAATGTAGTGCCTGTGGAAGAGGCTTCAGATATCATTCATCTCTTAAACAGCATCAAATAATTCATACTGGTGAGAAACCCTATAAATGCAGTGAATGCGGGAAAGGCTTTAGCCAGAGAGGAATCCTTAAGACACATAAAATCAGTCATACTAGAGAAAACCACTTAGAATGTAATGTATGTGGGAAAGGCTTCAGATACCGTGCATCCCTTAGGGTACATAAGAAAATTCATACTGGAGAGAAGCCACATATATGTAATGAGTGTGGGAAAGCCTTCAGCCTGAAGGGAAATCTTAGAACGCATAAGAGATTTCATACGGGTGAGATGCCTTTTGAATGTAATGAATGTGGGAAAGCCTTCATCCTGAGAAGAGATCTCAACAAACACAAGAGAATTCATACTGGTGAGAAACCCTATGTATGTAACGAATGTGGGAAAGCCTTCAGATGGAATGGAAGTCTTAAATCACATAAGAGAATTCATACTGGAGAGAAACCCTATGTATGTAATGAATGTGGGAAAGCATTCACCAATTATCAAAGTCTAACTCATCATCAAATATTTCATACTGGAGAGAAAACCTTTCAGTGTAATGAATGTGAGAAAGCTTTCACTCAGAGAGCAAACCTTAATAGACATAAAAGAATTCATACTGGAGAGAAACCCTATATATGTAATGAATGTGGAAAGGCTTTTATTGTCATGGGAAACCTTAAAAGACATATGAGAATCCATACAGGAGAGAAACCTTATAAATGTAATGAATGTGGAAAAGCGTTCACCAATCATCAAAGCCTAATTCATCATCAAATATTTCATACAGGAGAGAAAACTTTTCAGTGTAATGAATGTGAGAAAGCCTTCACTACAAAGGGAAACCTTAATATACATAAGAGGGTTCATACTGGAGAGAAACCATATGTATGTAATGAATGTGGTAAGTCATTTAATGTGAAGAGAACTCTGACTATGCATAAAATAACTCATACTGGAGAGAAACCCTATGAATGTAGTGAATGTGGGAAAGCATTTAGCCAGAAGGGAAGTCTTAAAAGACATAAGAGAATCCATACTGGGGAGAAACCCTATAAATGTAATGAATGTGGAAAGGCTTTTACCAATCAACAAAGTTTAACTTACCATCAAGTCTGTCATACCAGGGAGAGACCTTTTCAGTGTAATGAATGTGGGAAAACCTTCATCCAGAAAGGAAAACTTAATAGACATTCCATAACTCATAAGGGAATGAAACTCTACATCTGTAATGAATGTGGAAAAGCCTTTAACCAGATGGGAAATCTTAATACACATAAAATAACTCATAGTGGAGAAATACAATTTGAATTACTTAATGCTAGGAAGCCATAAAATACATAAAAGAATCCACATAAATAAATAAAGGTGAAAGCCTTCAAGTATTATCAAAGCCTAAATTACCATCAATATTTCATACTGATGAGAAAGCATTTCTCTATAATGTTCAAAAGCTTTCACGTAAAAGGAAACTTAATTCATGTGAGAGAATTCATTCAGTGAGATGCCTGTTCTATTTATTTAGTATAGGAAAACTGACCAAAATTCAAGATCCATTTCATTTTATATTCAAGGGAAACCATTTCAGTCTGATGATTGTACTCAAAGAACCTCAGAATTTTTAGTGGAGACAAATATCATGTTCAAATGTTACTGTACATAATGAAATTCACAAAACCTCCCTTGTCCCTTTTGAATAAAAACAGGAAAATATTCAGGTTCGGGCCATATCAGATAATTTGTACTGAAGTAACGTCCATTTAAATTTAAGAAAACTTGAGAAAGTCTTTAGAAAAAGTACAGCATGTCCAGGCATATTGAATGAGTACTCACTCATCTTTAAATGAATTAAAATTCATTCACGGACAAGCTCTTTTAAGATAACTGACAGTAACCTCACCATAAGTCAAATCAGTGATTGATACCAAGGGAGTAGAGTTCTGAGAGCCTAATGTACTTTCTTAGAAAACTATTCAGAGAAGCAGGGAGAGAGTCAAGATGAATTCATATAGAAGATAGATTAACTTACTCTACTTTTCCCTAAAGAGATGAAAAAATAGATGTTGTAAAGAGGCATATTTTGGTTTATTATATGTAAGGAGGTCTGAAAAGTTTGAGTCTAAGTGGAAAGCAGCAATTGGGCATAGAAAATAATGATGGGATTGTGTGACCTACATGTTTCAACTGAGTCTCATTTTAACTCTCGGTTTGAGTTGAGTTGCATGCTATTCATAGAAGATCTTAAATATAAAATTGGTCTAAAGCCCCAGTCAACATATACTCCCATAGAAGCTTAAGAGCCATTGTTTGAGATGATGCCTTTTGCGGATATAGATTTATGATCAGCAACATAATAGGAGTTATGAGGGATGGTCTAACCCAAAGTCAAATCGTGATGAGAGCCATGGGTTTACAGTTGGCATCAGACAATTGGATTCAAAAGAAAAGACAACTTCAGAGGGCATCTTATTGGATTTTGTTAGTTTCCCAGACAAATGTCATGTATATAATAATTCCAAGTTGTGCATTAAGAATATTAGCCTGCCCCTTATAAATTAAGAACTTCTAAACATTGTACTTCTATTAAGAATAGAGAGCAGAAGGGTATCCCTTAATGCTGGAACTCCTGCACAGTTTAACACAGTAAACATGAAATCATCAGAAGCAACACAATAGAGTTGAAATGTGACAATCACCAGAAAACAGAGATGCATTGCCCCAGTCATACATGTGCTGTGGCTACATCTGTAGCTGATTTTTTTCCCTTAACATGTGTCCCTTTGTGTGTGCCTTCCATTTGTCTTCCCAGTCTATGCGAGTACTATGTGAATATTATTTCCATCCGTTTTTGTAACCTGTGGGATATGCACCCCATGTACATGTGGGGTACGTTTTGTTGCTTTCTTTACTATGCAATTTGATTAAATTTTGTTTTGAATTAGTGTGTCTTATGTTTGTCTGATAAACGTAAACACATTTGTTGCAACATGGGAGCTGTGTTTTCAAGTAAGCATTCATTCATAGATAAATTCAAATTTGGGGAAGATTTTCTAGTGGACTACACTGAAAGAAGAAGTTATTATATTGAGGGAAAGCATGACAATAGACCCAGCTAAAGGCAGAGTAGACTTCTTCAAAGTTAATAGTTTCCCTAACAATAATGGTCCTAAATGGTAGGTGGAAGATCCAGATGATCTTCCATCATAGTTAGCTAATTACAAAAGCTGCCATTTATATAGCACTTTAAGGTTTTGAAAGCCCTTCATAAGTATCTCATACACAAACAATCCAGGGATGTAGGTTCTTTAATTATCCATTTTACAGATGAAGAGACTGAAGCAGACATTTCAGGTGACTTGTCCAGGATCACAGCTTCTGTCTTAGGTGGAAATTGAAGTTGGATTTCCTTACTCAGTGGCATACATTGTGTCATCCACTACTTTTTTTTTTTTTACTTCTCAAGATAATAACAGAGGTTCCCATGTAGGTACAATAAAAGGACTACATACCCTATAAAATCTTTCCCAACTTAGATTCTTTTATTTGACTCCAGTGGTTAGACTAGGAAAATACGTGAGTAGGAAAGTCCTAAGGGCAAAGACAATATATGATTGAAACAAAGTAGGATGGGAAAATTGGGAAAATGAATGAAACCCAAAATAGAAAAAGATGATTTAGGGGGAGAAGTGAATAACTAGCTAAATGTCCATAATTCCAAGAAAGATTAATAAGAGATTCTATAGACTAAGCCCTCAAAAAATCCTAGTCATGACTTGGTCCTGGAGGGGACCTTCAGGCTACAGCTTTCAACCAAAAGTCAAACTGGCAATTTTTTTGTTGTTGTTATAAGTTAGACTAGATGTCTATCAATGTTGTTTCTCTATTTTCAAATCCCATTAATTGATTATGAACCTAACCAGAAGATCTTAAAGGAAATAATGTTGACTTGAAGTGGTGTATAGATATATGCTATAGTAGGAAAGGAAAAAAAAAACAATCTATGATAACAATATAAAGTAAAACGGTTAGGTAACAAGTTGGTGAAATGTAGAGGTATTAGTACTACATAATTGGTTAAAGGCCCTTCTCTCCAATGTGTTTTTGAATCATATCAGTTGTGTCCAATTCATTATGATTTCATTTGGGGTTTTCTTGGCAAAGATACCAGAGAGATTTGTCATTTCTTTCTCTAGGTTATTTGTACAGACAAGGAAATTGAAGCAAATCGTTAAAAGTTTTGCCTAGGATTACACAGTAACAGATTAGCCTTCCTGAATTTAATTAGGTACACCACCTAGCTGCCCTTCCTTTTTGTTAGCAATTGATAAACTATTTTGTAGGGAGTTTATTTTACTATTATGAAGTATTATGTTATATCAATATTTTTTTTTTAAAAATGTCATGGATCAAAGAAGCAAGACATCCTTTCAAAAAGAAAACAAACCTACATCAAGTGAAAACATATATGAGACAGTAAGTAGGATTTTATTTTACATTATACTTAAACATTATACATTAAACTTAAACTTTATATTGTTCTTAAATATCTTGCTCGGGCTTTTTTTGGTCATACATATTGAATTGAATATTTGTGGAATGATAGGAGAAAGGTGAGGCTGTAGGGTAACACAGTTAAGATGGTATTTGTAGAATATGTTAAGACTGATGAATGTGTGTGTGTAATTGCTAGGTCACAGTGGAAAAGGAAGAATGATTATCCCCATCTGTATAAGGGCTTAAGAAATTTCCTGTTACCTATCTACATAGAGATTTCCAGCAATTTGTGTCTTTTTCCTTGACAAAGTCAGGGCTTTTTAAAAAAAAATAGACCAAAATGATTACCCCTACTACCCTTATTCGTGGCTTTTTTTAAAGCTTGAATTTCACTGGAGTCCCTCAGTGTCAGCTTTTTTTCGACATGTGCTAAATCCTTCACATTACCCTTAGGTCCTGTCCTTCACTGTAGTCCTACTGAACAAATAGGCTTTTGTCTTTCTGAAAGGGAAAGTCCATTTCATACTTTCTTAGTTCTAGAAGACCTGAATTCTAACTAAAATTCAAAGACAGTTGAGATTTATGTTAGCCAACATTTTCATCATTTTAAAAGCTTACTTATACAAAGTATGCTTTTTGTACAAAGTCTGATGCTTCTAAAGTCTAGTGCATAATGCATTGGGCTATGGAGGGAGAGAAAAGAAGGGAAGAAAATGATGTCAGTGTTGATACATTCAAAAACAAGAAACCAACAAGTATAATGCCAGTGGTGAAAGGCTGGAGAAATAATTTTTAAATCAGAAAAGAACAATCAGGAATACTATAAGAAATAATTTTCCCCAAGAGAATGCATGATATTAGTTAATTAGTAGGATTTACCATAACTATATGCTTTTTACTCTGATCACAAAATTTGGGGCACAAATGTGACAAATTTATGGTTTAAGTAATAGAAAAGGGTAATTATTTTTTTCCTTTATTGTGTTGTTTAAAACTTTGACCTTAATAAAAAGCAAATAAATTGAGTATTTCTGTATAACTAGTGGACCAGAAAAAATTATTGTATATAGAAATGGTACCCTCTATTATGTACAGCTTGCTTTTCTTTTTAACAATATAATAAATTCAACATGTAACTTTCAAAATCCTCCAGCCTGTCTTTCAATCTATCTGCCTTCGATTTTTTTCTGTGCATTTTAAAATGCTTTAATAACCCCTCCCCTTTCCCTACTTCTTTTTCTTGTCTATTCCTTTTATTTTGGGGAGAAAGGGGATGAGGAACCTGTTTTTCATCATATCTTTTCACCTAAACAAATTGTTCTCATTTTATCCACGTCACTAATTTATTCAAGTTTTCCCAGGTTTCTTTGAAACCATGATTTTTGTCATTTCTTTAACTTCACATTCGACCATTAAGCACTTGGTGGATATGTCCATAATTTCTAGTTCTTTTATTTCTTTGAAGAATAAGCCCAATGTTGCCGAGTCAAAAGGCTAACAAAAGTTAGTGACATGTTGGGCACATTCCATATTGTTTTCCAGAATGCCTAAGCCAGTTCATGACTCAAACAACAATGCATTGCTGTACCTACTTTCTCAAAGTTTCTTGAACAATTTTCATTTTCCTTTTTTATCAACTTTGCCAATCTGACGGTTATAAGATAGAGCTTCCATATTGTTTCAAAGAAATGATTTGAAACATTTTTTGATAGGGATTTTGTAGCTTGGATTTCTTTTTCTAAAAATTGTCTTTATATTTTTTGACCATCTATCTATTAGAGAATGGTTTTTGTTTTCACACACATACGAATCAATCCTTTATATATCTTGAATTATGAGACTTATCAGAGAAATTTTTTCCAGAGATCTCTTTTCTTCCCCCCATTATCTCCAACACAATTTTAATATATTGGTTTTGTTTATGCAAAAGGTTTTTTTTAATTCCATGCAATCAAAATTGTGCATTTTGACTTCTGTGATCTCTGTCATTTAGTCACTAAATCTTTCCTTGATGTGACCTTTTATATCTAAACCATATCCATTTGGAGCTTAGTATTTTGGGGTTTTTTGGCTGAGGTAATTGGGGTTAAGTGACTTGGCCAGGGTCACATAGCTAGGAAGTGTAAAGTATCTAAGGCCAGTTTTGAACTCGGGTCCTCCTGACTTTAGGAATGGTGCTCTATCCACTGCTCCACCTACTTGCTTCAGGAGCTTAGTTTTAAATACAGTGTGAGATATTTTTCTGTACCTAACTTCTCCAAGCTTGCTTTCTACTTGATATCAAATAATGAATTTTCTCCAGAGATTTTGCATATTTTGTATCAAACACTATGCTACTATGTTCATTTGCTTTGTACATAATATTTAATCTGTTCCATCGATTGACCTCTATTGTGTAACTTTTTATCAAATTATTTTAACAATTACTTCTTTGCGGTATAGTTTTGAGATCTTATACTACTACTGTTAGCCTTTATTCCTTTCTATTCTTCCTGGGTGAAATTCTTGACTACCATATGATAAAATTTATATTTAATAAATAGACTTTGAAGAATGGATTAAAATCAACTAAAGACTAAATAATTTAATTCTAAAGAATTGATGAGTCAAAGAACTGGAAATGGAATTTTTTTTTGGAAATTTGAATGGAAAAATTTGACTAATAACTTGACAGTTAGACAACATGCTAAAAACTTTGTAGATGTGGTTAAATTAATCCTTATGGGAAAATCCATATCCCTAAATACATTCATCAACAAGAAAGAGAAAGAAAGAACATATTAGGAAACTGGGCATGCGACTAAAAGAAAAAGCAAAGAGAAAAGCAATAACTTAAAAAAGCACCTCTAAAATATCAACTAAACAACAAAATAGAAATCTCAAATTTCAAAGCACTTTGGGGGGATGTTGTGCATGCCTTCCACCTAAGAGCTTGCTTTAATTTATGGTTTCCTAGGCATTCTGGCAGTCTTTTTTGTGTGGTCCTGGACTAGGTGGAAGAAATTATAGCTGTTCACTTTTTGTGATTGATTCATTTCAGTAACGTCTGACTCTTCATGATCCCATTTGGGGTTTTCTTGGCAAAGGTAATGGAGTGGTTTGCCATTTCCTTCTGCAGCTTATTTTACAGATGAGTAACTGAAGCAAATAGGGTTAAGTGACTTACTCACATAACTTTTAAGATTCTGAGTGACATTTGAGCCAATAAGGAAGAGTGTCCTGATTTCAAGTCTGGTGCTCTTTCCACTGCACTACCAATTGTCCTGAATTTTTAAAAATCTAATATAATTAATTTGCTCAAGTATTTGTCAGAAAAGTTAGCTTCTCTTAGGTTTTAACATTCCCTATAAGGGCAGCTAGGTGGTGCAGTGGATAGAGTACCAGCCCTAAAGTCAGGAAGACTTGAGTTCAAATCTGGCCTCAGACACTTAACACTTCCTAGCTGTGTGATCCTGGTCAAGTCACTTAACCCAAATTGCCTCAGCTAAAACAAAAACAAAAACAAATTCCCTATAGCTACCTTTCCCACAAAGGAGTGGGTTCTCAGTCCTT
This sequence comes from Sarcophilus harrisii, assembly GCF_902635505.1. NCBI lineage: Eukaryota > Metazoa > Chordata > Mammalia > Dasyuromorphia > Dasyuridae > Sarcophilus > Sarcophilus harrisii. Next base: position 33,415,253 of record NC_045427.1, read on the forward strand.
CTCTATGGAAGTCCAAGGGAGAGAAAGTACTGGAAACATCCCAAAGAGAAAGCAGATGGTGGCATTTCCGTAATTTTATGACTATTCTACATCCTCTCTCTTTGTGATGTAGCAGTGGAAGATGAAATGACTGAGAAAAACAAAGTTCAATCTTCTGAGTATGTTGATTTATTAAACATGCATACCAATTGTCCAAAAAACTAGGACAAGGTCCCTTCTTCAGCTTAGAACTGTACCCCAAATACAAAGAGAACAATTCAATAAGACCAAAAATTAAAAGGAAATACTGAAGCATTAGATCATCTGATTTCTAATTGGAGGAAAGATTAGGAATTTGGGAGAGAGTGAACAGGTGCAATTCCCTGAAATCAGAAAAGGAGCTGATCCACTTCTCCCCCATCCCCAAATATCTCTAAACAATCAAAGGAACATGGAAACAATAACTGATTGATCAGTACAGAGCCATAGGGGTTGCTTAATTGAGTTTCTGGTCAGAACAACCTGGGATTTGGATTAAGGGTCTCTAAGCAGCAAGGAGAGGTGTTAGAATCCTTACAAAGTGATTAGTCCAGTTTTTCAATCTCAAGAGGCTAGGTTTAAACAGTGCAATAAGGTTTTCTCACAAATGAATACAAGTTGTTTTTTTCCCCCACAGGACAGAATTTGGCTAATCCCATAATTGGGTAGAAAGGGAAGTAGGATAGCTCCAGAAATGAATCACAAAATGGAATCAGTGGGGTTTACTCAATTCACACAATTAATCACCTGTTGTCCTAATTGCTTCAAGTCCCTCAGTAGACAATCACCTTTGACTCAAGTCCCCATTCATGAGGGAGTAATAATAGGGCCTAGCAAGGAGCCCGAACATTTGTATAGCTCCCTAAGGAGATAGGTCCCAATAAGAGATTCTTCTGGCTATCCATTAATTAACATTGCTAACCTTAACTTAAATTCATTGTTTCCACTGTTTATACATTTGGAGCTGTCTCTAGGTATATTTCATAGTTTATTTTCTCATCTCTATTACTTCTGATTCTTAGGCTGATTAGGTGGACCACAGCATTTTTTCTATTTCCTTTCATTGCATTTGGGCTGGATTTCTTATTGGTTTGGACCATTTCCTTTCTTTTTTTCTAGTAGAATATATAGGGAATTACCCTCTTTTGCTACATACCTAGCTCTTGGATCTCTGAGGAAGATAACAATAAGTATATTTGTATTTCAAAACTGCAGGCATCATGTTCACTATTTCCAGACTGTCTGAATTTCCAGTATAACATGTTACCATCAAGAGGAATGGATGTGGAGGGAAAGTGAAGGGAGCTTTTGCACAGCTGAAGCTGAGGCATCTCCTTACCTCCTCTCCAAACAGTTCCTTCTCAGAGGGTTAAGTTGGAACTCCATGATCTCTTTAATTTATCAAATTCATTCCTTCTCAAATCACTCAATTCCTGACACTGGAAAATTTCCCAGCCTATCAAAACAAAAATTTTACCTTAACTATTAAAGGGGTACTGTCTACTGAAGCAAGTTAAAAACTAAGGTGCAAATTGTACAATCTCAGTTTGATCATTGCTTTACTGAACTTTGAACCATATGGCTCGGTATTCCTTTTATAGGACATGATTGAGAAAACAGGTACACATATATCTTTTCCTTTTGCCTTCCTTCCCCCATATAATATGTTGTTTACTACCATCTCCTCTTTAGTAGTAACTGGATCATTTAAAACTAAATTTATGAGCTGCTAAGACCTGCAGCACATTTTGTCTTACTATTGTTCTCCAGTAGATATCATTTCTTCCCACAGTGGCATAATAATATTGCTTTGAAGACTAGAGCATGGTGAGTGAAAAAAACAGAATCAGGAAAATATTGTACACAGCAACAGCAGAACTGTGCAATGATCAGCTACGACAGACTTGGCTCTTCTCAGTGATTCAAGGCAATCCCAATAAACTTTGGATGAAAAATGCCATCTGAATCCACAGAGAGACACATGGAGTTTGAATGTAAATCAACACGTGCTACGTTCAATTTTTTTCCCTTTTTTTTCCTCGTGGTTTTTCCCTTTTATTCTGATTTTTCTCTCCCAACATGATTCATAAGGAAACATGTAAATAATGTACATGTGTAACTTCTTTTTAAAATGTTAGGGTTAGAAAAATAAAAAAAAAAAAGCTAACATTTTTAAAGGAAGTTACACATGTACATTCTTTATTTACAGGTTTCCTTATGAATCATCAAATACAGGCAAAAATAATTTTCAACATTCACTTTTGCAAAACTTTGTGTTACAACTTTTTCTCTTCCTCCACCCCTATCCTGTCCCCAAGATAGGAAGCAATCTAATATAATATCTATCTATCTATATAATATAATAATTACCTTTTTTTTTTTTTTTTTTTTTTTTTGCTAAGACACTGGGGTCAAGTAACTTGCCCAGGGTCACACAACTGGGAAATGTTAAGTGTCTGAGGTCACATTTAAACTCAGTTCTTCCTGATTTTAGATCTAGTACTCTAACCACTGCACCACCTAGCTGTCTCTATTTCTATTTTCAAAGGTTGACTTATAAAAGGTTAGCAACAGGAACATTAGATATGCCCAAATAACCGTCTGGTATGTCTAATTTTTTTTTCAGAGGCCTTTTTTTTTCAGCTTGGGTTTTTGAATGAAATTTTATTGTTATGAGAAAAGTTATCACCTTCATCCAGTTATTGGTATTAAATCAGCAACTAATCAATGATCAAAGTCAGTATCTACTTTGTTTTCTTTTGTTCTTTAGAAGTATTATCTCATTTAATCCAAGTTACATGTATTTCAAGATTTAAGGGTCTTATTTGATATAAATTAGGAACGGCCTAGAAATTATCTGTTCCAACTCATTCTTGAATAGGAATATGCTCTGTAACATCTGACAAGTAATTATCCAACAACTACTTAAAATTATCAGTGGTAAGGAATCCACTTAGCTCCTGGAGCAGTCTATTCCACTTCTAAATAATTCTATTATCAAGATTTTCTCTAAAATTTCCCTTATTTGTTCTAATAAAGGCCCCAAAAAATCTTTTTCCTAGGTTTGAGGGACCCTGTGGATCAGTATTCACTCTGAAGACACATTTTTTTAAAAAGATATTTAATCAAATAGTATAGTAAATGTTGTAATAAGATACCCCATGCACACATGAGGTTTTCCCACAGGTTACCACAGTTGCAATTGGGAAGTACAAGCAGAGAACATATAACAGCATTAATAATAATAAATAAATAACATGTATATAGTACATACTATGTGCCAGGCACTGTGTTAAACACTACAATTATTATCTCTTTTGATCCTCATAGAAACCCTGGGAGGGGGGTACAATTATTATCCACATTTTACAAATGAAAAGACTGAGGCAGACAGAGAATAAATAATTCCCAGGGTAAGACCATTAGTAAGTATCTGAGGCTGGATTTGAACTCAGGTTTTGACTCGCCACTCTGTGCACACATATGAGCAAGAAACACATTAACGACACATGTAGTAAATATTTGTCTAGGGAATACATTAAAGGAAATACATGAAGAACTGGTGTGAACATGGCATAAATAAGGCTGGAGAAACTCACATCTCCAGTATTATAGAATGGCTGCTGCCCTCTGATAATTTAAACCAAACTGTTCTCTGTTGGATGAACTCTGCCCTCCACCATGCACCATACCACCTCCACCGATTATCATTTCAAACCTGGACTGTATTGTCTCTGACACCTTATTGTTACTGAGGTATACTCTGAATTTAACCCCTAATCACTACTTAATGTTCTGTTCCTGCCTCCTGGAGTGCAGATTTCAGAAGCCTTTCCCTGGCAAGGTCAGGTTGATGGCTCTTGTAGTGAATGCACAGCTTGGGATTAACACACTACAACCATCTAGGGAACTAATAAAAGCCACTTGAATTCACACAGATTTAAATGTTTTCTTTTAAATCCTGGAGTCTAATGATTTTAAGTCCATAGTGGTAATTAACTACAAGATTTAGGGTTAAAAAACTCCTTACCACTCCCATCATAACCTTAATCATTACCCTGTCCCTATATAAGCATTTCTTACATAATGGCCTCCAAGCTCCAATTGGAGTTATGTGGCAGAATGAGATTTTAAGGCTCATCTTCCTCCTAAGATCCACTATGCTATTAATTATGTTCAGAATGTTTCTCTATAATTATTTTATGTGTCTTAGGGTTTCCCTTTAGATTAAAGGTTCTTTCACATTTATAACAGATATTGAGTTTTGTTTCTGTATCTGTAATTGCATCTTTATTAAGTTTTCCTTTCCGGATGAAGGCTTTCCCACATTTACTACACTGAAAGGGTCTCTCCCGATTATGATGGTAAGTTAGGCTTTCTTGATTGGTGAAGGCTTTCCCACAATCATTACATTTATAAGGTTTTTCTCCAGTATGAATTCTTTTATGTCTCTTAAGGCTTCCCTTCTGGCGGAAGGCTTTCCCACATTCAGTACATTCAAAGGGTTTCTCCCCAGTATGTGTTATTTTATGCAAAGTTAGGGATCTCTTCACACTGAATGATTTCTCACATTCATTACATACATAAGGTTTCTCTCCAGTATGAACTCTCTTGTGTATAATAAGGTTTGCTCTTGTCGTAAAGGCTTTGTCACATTCGTTGCACTGAAATGTTTTTTTCCCAGTATGAAATACCTGATGATTATTTAAGCTTTGATGACTGGTGAAAGCTTTCCCACATTCACTACATTTATAGGGTTTCTCTCCAGTATGAATTCTCATATGTCTTTTAAGGTTTTCCATTGCAATAAAAGCTTTCCCACATTGATTACATATGTAAGGCTTTTCTCCAGAATGAGATCTCTTATGTCGTTTAAGATTTGCTTTGTGGGTAAAGACTTTCCCACATTCATCACATTGAAAGGTTTTATCTCCAGCATGAAACAGTTGGTGACGAATTAAGCTTTGATGATCAGTGTACGCTTTCCCACATTCATCACATTTATAGGGTTTCTCTCCAGTATGAGTCCTTTTGTGTGTTTTAAGATTTGTACACCACCTGAAGGCTTTCCCACATTCATTACATATATAGGGTTTCTCTGCACTATGAACTCTCTTATGTCTATTGAGAGCTCTCCTCAGGATAAATGCCCTTCCACATTCATTGCATTCAAAAGACATCTCACCTGTATGGATTCTCTCATGACTTTTAAGATTTCCCTTGAGGCTAAAGGCTTTTCCACATTCACTACAAATGTAAGGTTTTTCTCCACTATGTAGTTTCTTGTGTACCCTCAGAGATGCACGGTATCTGAAGCCCTTTCCACACAGATTACATTCCAAATGGTTTTCTCTAGTATGACTTATTTGATGTGTCTTAAGAATTCCCCTCTGCCTAAAGCATTTCCCACATTCATTACATTTATAGGGTTTCTCATTGGCATGCATTCTCTGATGTCGCATAAGACATGAGTAGTATCTGAAAGTTCTCCCACATGTATTGCATTTCAATTGTCTGTCTTTAGTATGAATTATCTTATGTTTATTAAGGATCCCTTTCTTACTAAAGGCTTTCCCACAATCATCACATCTATAGGGTTTCACCCCACTGTGATTTCTTTGATAAACAATAACGCTGTTGAAGTTTATGTTATATTCGTTATACTTATGGAGTTTCCCTTGAACATGTTTTCTGTGGTAATGAATAATATTTGTCTGGCAACTGAAGGGCTTTTTGCATTTACTATCCTTACAAAGTTTCTTCCCAATGGAAATTCTCTTATGTTTAAATGGATCTAAAACCTGTTTTAAGTTCTTTCCAAGTGTATCATATTTATAGATACTTTCTCCTATAGAAACTTTCTGTTGAGGAATGACAGCTGATCCCAGGATGCAGTTTTTCCCAAATATATTACATTCAGTAGAAGATTCATTAGTGATTTTTTCCTCCATAGTCTGTTTCTCTTGCTTTTCCTTCTGCCTACCTAACTCAACATCAGGAGCATAAGTTTCTTCCAAAGTAGATTGCCAGGGGCAGTACTTTGTAAGTAATCCTTGGAATGGTTCTCTCACAAAAATATCTTGTTTTAGAGTTGGCTCCTTGGTTTCACATCTTGTCTTCTGATTAAGAGAATCTGAAAGCAACGCAAATGTGTAAATAACCTTTATTCTCTATGGTGGAAGAAAACAAAAGATTTATACTAAGACTACATTATCTTTTCCTTTAAAAACAATCATGATTAGCCTGGAAAAATTTACACAGTCATTGTTATCAGGAAACTGAAGCCCAACATAATTAAGGAAATATTGTATCAGAGTAACCAGCTGCCCAGATTTAATAAATTACATTCCACAGTACTGAAAGCATTTATAAATGTCATCAGAATATCCTTATTCATGAAATTTAGGGATAATGTCTCCATCTTCAGAAAGAAGAAACAAATTAATTTTGTAAACTAAGGATTAATAAGCTTCACGATAATCTGCAGATAAATTCAGGGAAAAGCCTCTCAAGCCAATAACCACTTAGAAATAAAGTATTTGCCATGACAACCAAACTACCAAAAGATTATTTTAAAGATCTAGTAAAAATAATAATATATTTCATTTTCAAGAACAAATGTTCAAAAATCTAAAGGGCAATTTTTTTTTAAAATGGCAAGGAAGGAAGTCTATACTACAAAACAAAAATCATCAAAAGTATTTGGTACTGGTTACAAGTTAATCAGTAAAACTAATGAGACATACAATACAGTGAAATAAACCTAGTAAATCTAAATACCTCAATTACTAGAGTAAGAACTCACTATTTTGGGGGGAAAATACCAAACTGGAAAAACTAGAAAGCAGTCTGAGCAGAAACTAGATTTAGAATATTCTACACCCAGATAAGTTCCAAATGGATATAAAAACTCAATATAAAAGGTCATGTTTTAAAACAAATTTGAGAAGACAGGAATAAATTATTTTTCCTCTCTATGGATAGGGGAAGAGTCCATGACCATACAAGGAATTAAAAAGAGGATCACTGAAGATAAAATGTACAATTTTAATTAGGTAACTTTTGCATAAACAAAACCCATTGGTTTTTGCAGGTACAATTAGAAGGGAAACAGGTAATTAGCAAAATAAATTTTGCCGCTTTTTTCTCTTCCAATCAGCACTTTACAATATGTTCTCCAGCATCACATCCCAAAATATGTCCTTCTGAGAAGGTTCCAAAAGCTCCCATTCCTCCCAGCACTAATTTCATCATACCACTTCTCTGCTTTAAAAAACAAAACAAAACAAAAAACAACCTGTTATATAACCCCAATGTACTTAAGCTAAAGAATAATTCAGTTCCTCAAGGATTCCACAAAACATCTGCTCCAATCAAACTCTTGCATAGCCTGCCTTTCACATGATAGTTCCCCAGCCAAGAATGCCTTCTCCCTTCCCTCTCTATGTACACAAATTCCAACTGCCTCCTCTGCACAATTACCCAATTCTTAATAAAGTTTTACTAAATCACTCATTCTTAAATACCTGTTCTTTTGAACTCTCAAAGTACTTCTACTGCTAATACTCTGTTGCATATACTCAGGCTACTTTTTGAGAAAACCTATTGCTTTTGAAAGTCTATGCTATCTTGTGCCAAAAAAACTTTCACATGGCTGTCAACATTTCATTTCATCAGAAAACTGACTACTCTGGGAGGATCTCATGTCTTCCTTCTTCATTCTTCTCACACACTATAATATAGCTCTTCTTAAAAGGCCTAAGGAAAGCTCCCTGACCAGAAGCTTTGCTCACCAGCTAGGATGATGTTTACTGTGTTTCCCATCTGTTTATTTTTCATTCACTTACCTAGGAAAGTACTAATCAGGACTCCTCTCTCTGCCATCCATGGTGTTTCTATTCTTTCCATATGAGAAATCACATTTGGTATGGAAATGGGAACGCCTCCTTATTGGAAAATAAATGATAAAATGCTTAAATCAGAGAGACAATTCAGAATTCTCTTGCTTAACAGAGAATTAGAAGCATGCTATCATGACTCAGATGGCTGTATATGTTCCCACAAAACACGGGGGATGGATCTCTGGGTTGGAGGAAATTATATTATCCCAATCTTTCCTACGAAGTTACAGACATTTCAGATCTTCAAAGATCTATACTGGATCTTTGGAGGAGACTCTATGACTTTAATGAACAGCCAAGTTGTGAAAGTTCAGCCTTAGGGGAAGCCCAGTAAAACTGCTGATTTCTCATCATACAACACAAACATCTTTCACTTAAGTACAGAGAGAAGATATACCAGTGACTCTGGATACCAAAAACCTGTGAAGTCACTCCCCACCCCAGTCAAGACATTATTTCTCCATGACAAGAGTAGCCCTTCAGGTATTGGTTAGCTAAGAGGAAATGAAAGAACAACGTAAGAGAAATTAATAATTCTGTCTGGGGAAGAGCTGACCTTACCAAGGGAGACAAAATTTTCATAGTTCTCCAGCATTACATCCCAGTACATGTCCTTCTGAAAAGGTTCCAAGAGCCTCCATTCCTCCCAGGTGAAGTCCACAGCCACATCTTGGAATGTCAGTGGGATCTGAAATAGCAAACAAGAACCTGCTCACTTGGGGAACAAACTCATGGAGAATAAGAGGAAGACATGAAGTTAACAAAAAATAAAGTTAGCACTGATCCTCAAAGCATTAAAGGTTTTAAATAGTCCATTTTTACTATTTTTGAAGAGCTCACTTATTTGTTACTTCACGTTATACAAACTCAATATTATAAAAAAGTTTACCACTCACAGACAGCCTTACAAATGAGCTTTCATACTGAACCCAAAATGAATCATCCATATTACTTGAAACTCCTAATGTGTGAAAACACAACTGATGAAATCAAATGAGAACAATCATATCACTGGCTTCCTTCAGGATTTGAAATATTTCAAGTATAATCAGGTCTGTGCTGAACACACACTAGTTAGTTAAACAGTGGTCAGCTACTTGATTCTAATTTATCATCTAACCATCCTGAGTGTCACAATTTAGGGGTCGAGGCCAATATTTTCCTGTTAATTAATAGTAATAAAAATCTGCAACTTCTACCTTATTCTCACTTGTAAAATGAGCATAAAAATAGCACCTGCTTTATAGACTTGTGAGAATCAAGAGCAAGGGATGGTACTGGCCTGTTATTTTGCTCCTATGAGGAGCTCCCTTGCAGGAAATTTTCCTGCATCAATTCCTATATCAATGTAAATCAATACTTTTCTTGTAGCTAAAATTGCCTTAGAGAAAGTTCCCCCACAGTACTGAGTGGTTAAGCAAGTTATCCAGGAGGCCTAGATTGATTTGACTATAACCTCTCTTGGTCTAACCAGAAGCATCAGGCCTTTCCCAGAAGTCCACCATGTTTCTTGACATACAGTTCCTTCTAATAATATGCACTGTATATTCTGTTCACCTGGTTCTGCCCTGAAGTTGCCTTTGTGAATCTAAATCATCTCAGATGAAAAACCTGCCTGAGTGCTGAGAGGGCCAACAAGTGTGATCGGTGAGTCATATTCAATGATATCTAGAAGTTTATGAAAAATGGGAGAGGAACCACACACTGAGATAATAACAAATATTGTCCTGATTCACACAAATTAAGAAAAGAACAGGATCTGCAAAGTAAAGGACATACTATAAATATGTAAAAAAAGACTTGTGCTATAAGTTGGTCAATTTTACTAAACTTCCCCCCCCCTTTATTTATTTTTTATTATAAGGGATAGCTCTATGGGAAGGGCTGACTGAGATACAAGGGCAGATATAAGCAATATCGGAAAAAAGGTACCAATAAAAATTCAATTTAAAAAATCTGAGAAAATGAGAGAGGAAGCATAAGATTACAGAAAGGCAAATATTATACTGATTTACAAGGGTATACACATATAACCAGAAGCTATTTCCCAATACAAGAAGCCAAAGGATATAAACAGTTCTCAAAAAAAAAATTAGAAACTTAACAACTATATGAAAGATTTTTCAAATCACAAATAATAACAGAAATGCAAATTAAAACAATCCTGAGATTTTACCTTCCATTCTGCAAACTGACAAAGATAGCAAAAGCTGGGAATAGTTCCAAAAAAAGTGGGGAGGAGCTGGGGAAGACAGGCACACTGGTTCATTGCTAGTGAAACTGTGAATCAGTACAACTATTTTGGAAAGCAATTTGAACTCAAATATTCATAACTGTTGAGCCAGAGATTCCATTACTAGGCTTGTCCAAAGGAAGTCATTAATCAGAAGTCCCTATCTACACCACAATATTTAAAATAGAATGTTTGTGATAGCAAAGATCTGGAAACAAAATAGATGCCCATAGATAGGAGAATGGTTAAACAAATTATGGAACATGAATATAATGGAATATAACTTCTCTAAGAAATAAAAAGTGTAATGAATAGAAGGAAGTGTGGAAAGATCTACACAAATTGATGCAATGAAATGGAGCCAAGAAAACAATACACATGATGTACACTCCAATAATATGTCCAATAAACAATATATACAATAATATAAATTGATACAAGCATAAAAAAGGATGTTGGACTATTAAACAGAAAATTTTTCCATAGCTAGAAAGAAGAGCTATGATAACACAATCCCATCCCTTTGCAGAGATAAATATTGGACATTGTCCATACTTAGGGACTTTTTTGATGTATTAGTTATGCTGATTTTTTTTCCAGATTTCTCTTCTTTATATTTAAAAAAAAATATTTGCTATAAAGGATGGCTCTCTGGGAAGGAAATGAATACAGGATTATAATTATGTAAAAAAATAATGATATCAATTTAAATTTACTTTTTCAAAAAAGCTTTGCTGAAATCCAGGTAACCTCTATCTATGGCATTATCTTCATTCATCTATTAGATTAGTATCAATACTCCTTCTCTCTATTCACAAGATTATCAACTTAGTTCAGGTCCCTATTATTTCTTGCCTATATTACTGCCAATGGCCTCCTCATCAAGTCTCTTCTCACCCCAATCTATGCTACTGATTGAGATCATCGAATTAGTCATTTCCTATACCTGGAAATTATACTTCTTACAAGCCAGATGAAGATCCCATTAATTTTTTTAAATTGAAGCTTTTTAATTTTCAAAAGATATGCATGGATAATTTTTCAACATTAACCCTTGCAAAATCTTGTGTTCCACTTTTTCCACTCTTTCTCCCCAACTTCTCCCCTAGATAGCAAGTAATCTAATATATGTTAAACATGGTAAAAATATGTTAAATCCAATATATGCATACATATTTATACAATTATTTTGCTGCACAAGAAAAATCAAATCAAAAAGGGAAAAAAATGAGAAAGAATATGAAATGCAAATAAACAACAAAATGAGAGAAAGCTATATTGTGAACCACACTTAGTTCCCACAGTTCTCTTTGGGTGTAGATGGCTCTTTTCATCATAAAATCATTGGAACTGGTCTGAATCATCTCATCGTTGAGAAGAGCCACCTCCACCAAAATTGATCATTGTATAGTCTTCTTGTTGTCATGTATAATGATCTCCTGGCTCTGCTCATTTCACTCAGCATCAGTTTATGTAAGTTTCTCCAGGTTTCTCTGAAATCATCCTGCTGGTCATTTCTTATGGAACAATAATATTCTGTAATATTCATATACTACAACTTATTCAGCCATTCCCCAACTGATGGACATCCATTGAATTTCCAGTTTCTGGCCACTACAAAATGCCACAAACATTTTGGCACATACAGTTCCCTTTTCCTTCTTTAATGTCTCTTTGGGATATAAGCCCAGTAGAAACACTGCTGGGTCAAAGGGTATGCACAGTTTGATAGCCATTTGGGCATAGTAACAAATTGCTCCCCAGAATGATTGGATCAGTTCACAACTCTACCAACAATGTATCAGTGTCCCAGTTTTTCCCCATCCTCTCCAACATTTGTCATTATCTTTTCCTGTCATTTTAGCCAGTCTGAGAGGTGTGTATCTCAGATTGTATCTCAGAGTTGTCTTAATTTGCACTTCTCCGATAAACAGTGATTTAGAGCACCTTTTCATATAACTAGAATTGGTTTTAATTTCTTCATCTGAAAATTGTCTGTTCATATGCTTTCACCATTTATCAACTAGAGAATGACTTGAATTCTTATAAATATGAGTCAATTCTCTGTATATTTTAGAAATGAGGCCTTTATCAGAACCCTTGGATGTAAAAATGTTTCCTCAGGTTATTGCTTCCCTTCTAATCTAATCTTGTCTGCATTAGTTTTGTTACTACAAAACCTTTTTTTACTTAATATAATAGATTACATTATCTTTTCTAATGGTTACATTTTACTGATGATTCATATTAAGCTACCAATCCACTAATGCTCACCCCTAGTCTTTGAAAGACCAAAACTAATAAGACAAAATTCAATACGGATGAATATAGTCAAAAAGTCACAGAATGTGAGATTTAGAAAAAACTCAACACAAAGAGAATCTACCCTCTTTAGAAATAGTTTTGTCTGATGGGTTCTTGAAGTTTTATACCTACGTACAAAAAATTAAATTTCATGGGTATAAGACTGGGGAAGCATAGTAAGATAGGCATTGTCCTAAAAAATCTGGGCGTTTAGGGCAGCTAGGTGGTGCAGTGGATAGAGCACCAGCCCTGAAGTCAGGAGGACCTGAGTTCAAATTTGACCTCAGACACTCAAGACTTCCTGGCTGTGTGACCCTGGGCAAGTCACTTATTCCAATTATCTCAGAAAAAAAAAAAATCCAAATTTTTATTGGAGAGGCTAATAGGAGCTAGCAATAGGATATAGAAGCCAGAAAATCTAATGAATTCTTAGGCTGTACTAAAAAGACATAGTTTCCAAGAATAGGGAAAGGAAAAACCCACTATATTTTGCCCTTTTGAAAAGAGAGCTTCAATTGGGAAGCCACCATTAAATAAGATCATTGATAAGGTGGAGGGTGTCCTATGGAGGGCAATCATAATAGTGAAGAACCCTGAATTAGTGTCATATGAATCAGGTGAAGGAAATGGATATGTCTAAACTGGAGAAGAGAAGACTCAAGGGTGACATGATAGATGTCTTCCGGTATTCCCTTAGAAGAGAAATTGGAACAAAACCAAGGACACAATGGTAAGAAGTAGCAAAAAAAGAAAAAGAAAAAAGCTATCAGGAACATCATTCTAATAATTAGAGCTGTTCCAAAACAGAATGGTGTGCTTCAAGAGGTACTGGGGGTGCCTGCTTTAGGAGTCTTCCAATAGAAGTTGGATGACCACTGTAATTTTACATGAGGATTATTTATATAATATTATATATGGTATAATGTAATCTAGTCAATAAACATTTAAGTGCATACTATATTACAGACACTGTATTCAGAACACAAAGAAAGCAAAAACAAACAAACAAAAAAAACTCCCTGCTTTCTATGAACTTGTGGTCTAAGGGGTTTATGAGTTGGAATAGATGGCAAGTAAGGTCCAACTCTCAAATTCTGTTATAGTTTGATTTGCATCAATTCATAAAAGCCAATATTTCTCCAAAATCTTCATACTTATGATGGCTTATAAGACAATATACTTTTATACACCACAATTTATTCAGTTATTTCCCACTAATGAGAACCTACCTGCTTTCCAGTCTTTCACTATCACAGAGAGAGAAGAGATAATATGAATATTTAAACAGGTGGGGACCTGCTTTCTCTATTTAAATGCTCAAAAATGCATGAATAAAAACAGGAACACTCAATCAAAGAATTGGTAATAAGTTTGTAACCAGATACAATGGAGACAATGTCACAAAAGGCAAAATAGATTACCTGAATTCAACAAGAATAAAATGCTTTTGTTGAAATAAAATACATATGTGTAGACTAAGAGGCACAGTGGTATGAGGGAAAAAGTATTGGCTCTGGAATCAAAAGACAAGGGTTCAAACTCCAACCATAAGATTTATAATGCCTGCAAGATCTTATTCTCTCTGAGCCTCAGTTTCCTCAACTGTAAATTGAGAGGCTTGGGACAACATGACTTCTGAGGTTTGTTTTTTTAATAGTTCAAGATCTCTAATTCTAAGTAAAGATGCAGATGAGGAAATCTCTGCAGAAGAGATGATAAAATTTTGATATATAAGTCTACAAATTCATCCAAATACCATGTTCCTAATAGAAATGAGGGAAAGATATTCTGAAATTCCGAAAAGATTTAAAACACATTCAAGAATCCTCCAAAAGTACCGGCTCATTAGGGCTGATAATTAGGCAAATGCAAACTCTGCCTTTTCTAGTCATACCCTCCAAACTGCCAAAGATGGAATAATTCCCCGTTTGTGGGGATATAAAAACATCCCTGGCCCTGCAGCTGCTAGCTGGTCCAACCATTTTAGAAAACACTTTGGAATCCCACAAAAAAAGTTACAAAGCTCTTCACACTCTCTGACCCAGCTGGCTGATCTCACAATTAATTAGTTTTCTTGTTTGTTTTTTACTCTCAAGAAGTTGACTGACAAAATGAAAAAACCTATATGTAAGAAAACCTGTAACAGTGATATTTGCAACAGAAAAAAAGGCAATGGTATGTGATCTAAGGAGAGACAAATATGAAGATTTCAAAGAATTAGAGGAAAATTTATAAGTTATATAGTAGAGAGAGGAGTCATAAGAATAATATTCACAACTACTACAGAAACATGAATAAAAACTATTTTAAATGGGAATATAAATCATGGCTAGTAATTCTGGATTTGGGGCCAGAAGAAGTGAGTTCAAATTCTGCCTCACCAGTTATTGGGTGGTCACTGGCAAATCATCTTAGTTTGTTTACTCGTCTATTAACTGTCGAAAGGTTGAGAATATTGAGAAAAGGTCCCCCAGACAATAGGAGAAAAATGGGGGGTAGGATGGAGGTCATGAAGCAGTTGGACTAAATAGGGGTTTATGAGTTGGAACAGATGCCAGTGAGGTCCCTTCCAACTCTCAAATTCTGTCATTTTTTTTGACTTGCATCAATTCATACAAGTCTTCCAATGTTTCTCCAAAATCTTCATACTTATCATGGCTTGTAGAACAATATACCTTTATACAACACAATTTATTTAGTCATTTCCCACTAATAAGAACTCACCTGGTTTCGTTCTAGCTCTAAGTCAATTGATGCATACTGAACAATATCACTACTAACTTACAAAATAAATCCATTCCTACTTAGCAGAAAATGCTAAAAGATAAGGTTTCATGAATTATGAAATTAAGAGAGTTGGATTACATTCCTTTTAGCTCAAAAAGAATCAAAAAGAGTTCATAGAACTCTATATTATTTGTTAGAAATTGCTAGTCTTTGAGGGTACAAAAATGAGTTCAGGTCCCTGAAATCATAAGACAGAGGACAAGAAAGAGAAGTATCCGTATTCTGAGAACAGAGATGGCATTTCAGGAAAGAGAAAGTCTTTAACTCACCTGGGTCCCAGCTGTTAGGAGAACAGAAGTCATTTCTTCTCCTTCTCCTCCTAGTTTTACCTTTCTTGGAGAAAAAACAGTACTGAAAAACCAGACTTGAAGAGAAAGAAGGAAATCAGAAAAGAGACCCTCCTATCTAGTTTCCAAAGTAATAAAATACACACACACACACACACACACACACACACACACACATCCTATCATCCTTACAGAAAGAGGATCTATAATTACATCAACTGTTTACAGACCTAATTGTTAAGACTCCACCACAAAATACTTTTGTGAACAAACTAATTTCTCTGGGGTTTTTATATCAGTTCACAACAACTTGAGCAAAGGGGAGTTTTTAAGAAGTCCAGACAAGAGTCTCATTTCTGAGAAGAGGTCCAAAGTGAGCCACGGCATTAGATATTTTCCCCTTTTTCCTTTTTTCTCTCTCTTGTCCCATCAACCAATTACAATGGTAAACTCTCAAAGAATAAATCTGGAAGTAGAGGTAACAGAGAACACCTGGCTTCCCTACCGATAATTACTCCAAAGCCCCTGAAAAGTGAAAAAGCTAAAGATAAAACTTTTCCTGTGCAAAAAGAAAGCTTGGGGACAGGGAGAATCTCCAGAAGTATCTTATCATTACTTTAATCTGGATAAAAAATTATGACAATACCAGAAACCTCCCCACTGCATCCAGGTGTCAAAAACATGCTGCATTAGACATATATATCTGACATATTGGTTTTCTCCTTTTGCTCTCATTTTGATTTAAAACCTAATCATTCATTTAGAGATGCCTTTGCCACTACACAGCTAATACACTGAGAAGAAATTGATCAGTTGTTTTCAAAATTTCTGGAACTTTATCTCTCACCCAGACTAGAATACCTTATCTCATCGCTAAAACAGCAAGCGACCCCGTTTCACCCACATGTTGAAGTTCTGACGTCCTTGTTGAGGTATTATCAAAATAAGAAGGAAGCATGTGAGAGGTGCCAGGAAACTGCACAGGGGTACGTCATCCCAAGTTTCAGAAAAGTTTAAAAGAAGTGACTCTACAAACTCTAGATCCCCAAGCTTGACCTTGATTCCTTGCAAAATTCTGGAAGGTCTTCAGGGAATGGTTAGGAGGCAGAAAAGTTGAAGAATCAGCGGGGTTTCATCAAGAAAAGGTTACACTAGACTAGCTTTATTTATTTATTTATTTTTTTTTTGATGTTTCCTAGAAGTGTGAGTGATGCTACAGAGTTCACTGTCATCCCAGTCCTGTTCCCTGGGGTTCTGTCCTGGATGGATCTCCTTTTCTCTCTCTCCTGGCTCTTGGGGAAATCAAACCAACCAATTGGGGATACTTAGAAGATAAACTCATCACTCCCTTAAGCCCCCAAAGGACCCTCAACTCCTCTCCCAGGCCGGCCTTCCACATTATTTGGGGTGCCAAGTCTTAGGTTCAAATTTCCAGTCCCACACTTGTGGGCATGATAGCTCCATTCCCTTTTCCTCCATCCTTCTCCCTCTCTCTGCCCCAGAGGGAGGCTCCTTGCACTCCCCAACACCATGAACACACCACCCAGGCATGACCGCATATCTACACATGTCCACACATATACACCTGCACATATATATACCTGCACACACACGCACACACCTGCACACACGCACACACCTTCACACTGCACAAAGATACACCTGCACACGCACACCTGCACACAGACACGCACCTGCACACATATATACCTGCACACACGCACACACCTGCACACTGCACACAGACACACACATATACACCTGCACACACACGCACACCTGCACACACGCACACACAGATACATGCACACCTGCACACATACACACACCTGCACACACGCGCACACACAGATACACGTGCACACCTGCACACATGCGCACACCTGCACACACGCACACACCTACACACTGCACACAGACACACACAGATACACCTGCACACACGCACACCTGCACACACGCACACACAGATACACGCGCACACCTGCACACACGCACACACCTGCACACAAGTGCACACACCTGCACACTCGCGTACACCTGCACACTGCACACAGACACACACAGATACACCTGCACACACGCACACCTGCACACACGCACACAGATACACGTGCACACCTGCACACACGCACACACCTGCACACATGCACACACCTGCACACACACGCACACACCTGCACACGGCACACACAGATACACGCGCATATATGCACGGGAACACTTCTGCACACGGGAGCCATCGCGCACGCACATACACACACACACACACTGCTGTATCCATGCACGGACACACCTCTGCACACAAACATACGCACTCCTCCATGCGTGCACGGACACACCTCTGCACAAGGACGCCCCTACACACCCTGGATACATGCACGCACATCCCTGCCCAGAGACACCTGCGCACAAGCACAGCCCAGCACGCGCTAGCAGGAACTTTACAAACACACACCTACACACCCCGACACATATATACATTCCCTGACTCACCCACTGGCACAAAGGCCCGCCAAGAACTAAAAGCTGGAAAAACCAAACCCTTCCTCTGCCTCATTTCAAGAACTGCGAATGCGCAGATCGCCTCGAACTACATTTCCCACAATGCACCAGGACCCAGCCAATCAGGACTAGTAAACGCTGACTCCGCGCAGAACTTTTATCTTAGGAAGCGAGACTGGAAAATGGCCGTCAGCCGGCGCCTTCTGCGCAGGCGTTCCTTGTTCGGAAAGTCTTGCCTGGGAATTGAGTAATCACGTCTCCGCGAAAGTTGGCAGCTTTATAAACATACATTAAGGGAAGGTTAGATTTTTAGTGCGGTTGTTTTTTTAATTTTGATATGGGTCATAGGATACTGAGTTAAAATTTTTAAAATGAAACCTACACGTCAAAAGTAAATTAAAAGACAGTTTCGGCTGCGCAGCCAATAGAAGGACACTTCCCCACCACGTGGCAAGCCCTGCCACATGTCTGCGCATGCGTCACGCCTGTCCCACCCACCCCCACTCCCACGCCCCCAGTGGCCAGTGGCCTCTGCTTAGGTGACGCCGCCTAGGTTTTCTGGGCATGCGTCTAATTCTGCTTTACAGCTGAGTGGGCGTTGTGGTTCTCTGGGACGTTACATTTTAAATTAGGAAAATATTTAAGTTTTTTTAATGGAAGGGGAGGGGTTGGTTTTTTTTTTTTGTTTTTTTACTGAAAACAAAACAAAAACCTACAGAAAATTAAAATAAGGAGCAGAAGCAAAATGTATTGGTGACCTAGCTCCGAGGCAGCTTCTCTTTCAGTGACTACAGAGGGGAAGAGCAGAGTTCAATCCTGTCTGATAGAAACTAGCCCTTGAATGGCACAGAAACTCCAAGTTTCTGGGGTCACTGGGCCAATGATCCTTGGCTATTCTTGCTTTGGAAGAGAGAGCTTTTCACCCAGGATCTTCCTTTCCCTGTGAAATCTCGGGTCCTTCCTGACTCCTCTTCCTATGAGATAAATTCTAAAACTGCAGTCAGTCAGGCAATACCACAGTAAGGGGACATTCTGAAAGCAGAAACTTCGCTGTTCAGTCCCGTCTGAGTTTTCTGGGCAGAGAAACTGGAGCGGGCTGCTACTTTCTTCTCCAGCTCATGTTACAGATGAGGAAACTGAGGCACATAGGGTAAAGTCCCAAGTCTCACACTCAGCCAGTAACGTCTGAGGCCTTTGTGACCCACACAAGGGCGCTCTACCCACGGAATCACGCAGCCGATTAAACAATGCCAGTATTTGATGCAGGCACCCAGTAGCACAAGGTGTAAGTGCCTGTGTCAAGAGATATTTATTAAGCAACTATATATGATGAATTCAGTGCTAAATGTTTAATGCTGGAATTATGGGAAATTTTTATTTTTTATTTCCTTTAATTTATTTTTTCATTCAGGGTTCAAGACGATTCCTCCAGCAATTTTAGGCTAACCAGTAACCAGTCTTCTATTAATATTAACTTTGTATCTGACCCAAAGTTGACTGATAGAATAATACAAAAGGAGACTTATAGTTAAGTAATATCAAAACCAAGTGGCAGAGCATCCTCGTTCTTTAAAAGGAAAAATTAAATGAGAGAAATTAGACAATAAAATTACAATGAAAATATCTAAAATGAATAGAATTTTAGATATGACAGCCTTCGGGATAAAACTGAATGAAATGGAAAGGACATATATACTTTTATCTCAACTGTACATGTTACCTTCACAAAAACTGACCATATATTAGGCCATAAAAAACAAAAGCAGAAAAACAAAAATATTAAATGTACCCTTTTCAGATTATAATGCAATAAAACTATATTCAATAAAGTACCTTGAAAGCATAGATTAAAAACTAATTGGAAACTAAATAATCCTTTAAAAATGAGTGAGACAAAAAACAAATCATAGAAACAATAATTTCATTAAAAATAATGACAGTGAGCCAACATACCAAAATATGTGAGATTGCTTAGGAGAAAAAGTGTATCTCTAACTCTTAAATTATTTTTTAAGAGAAAAAACAAGTTAATGAATTAGGAATTCAATTTTTTAAAAAAGGAACAAATTAAAAATGCTGAAAAATCAAAGGAAATATTAATAAAATTGAAAGTAAAAGAAAAACATTGAACTGATAGAACCTGGTTTTATTTTTAAAAAATAATAAAGGAAATAAATTATTGTTTTTTTTAAGAAAAAAAAAACCCTAAATTACCAGTACCAAAAATGAAAAGAGGGAATGCTACCACCAATAAAGATAAAATTAAAGCAATTTAAGAAGCTATTTTTGTAATGCTGGAGAAACTGAGGCAAGAGAAAGATTAGAGAGTTTTTAATATTTTATTTGGATTTCTGAGAGGGAGAAATTTTCTGGGACCAAAGGATCCATTTTGGTCCCAGGGCTAATGTCTTAAAGCATTCAACATAAGCATCAGTATCAGTATCAGTCTCAGCATCAGCAAGGAATGTGAGAGTCCAGTGAATTATATGTTTACAGAGATCAAGGTAGACAAAGGCAAGGGGCAGAGTCAGAACACTGAGAGTGGGAATTTCCAAGAAGAGAACATCAATCCAGTTCTGACAGGGTTGGGTATGAAGACCATTAATTCTGATAAAACGGGAGTGAAGGGAGTAGTCAATTAGAAATCGAAAGTCTGGAACTTAGAGATAGAGGATGCCAATTAGGTATCTGAGATAGGACATCTGGAATTTTATCTTTTGGAATGCCAGAGTGGCCAGATCTCTATAGCCCTAATTATCTCAGCCTTATTGAGCAGGAAATGGGGGGGGGGGGGTTGCATCCAGGAGGATTGAGGCAGAACAATTTAGGGAAATTGAGGGACTCTTAAAGGGAATCATGGTACAACATTTTGCCCAATTATATACCAATAAAACTGACCATCTAAGAAAAATGGGTGAATATTTACAAAAATATAAATTGTTCAGATTAAGACAAAGACATAGAATAGTTAAATCTTAGGAAAATAGATTGAATATGATAAATGAGCTTCTTAAGAAAAACTCCCCAGAAACAAATGATTTCTTCCAAATATATAACAATAAATTTCCATGCTATATGAACTATATGGAAAAAATACATAAAGGAGTCCTTCCATATTCCTTTTATGTAAAGGGCTGAATCTCTGAGCAGATGCACTTGGATAACTGAGCACTTAAGGCTAATTACCAATTGGACAATATTAGAATTTGCTTGGAAAATGGCCTGCCCCACATTCTGTGCTGGCTCGATCTGTTGGCCTACAGAGAGATCTGGAGGAGGGAAAAAAGGTGGAGTAGGACTAGCGAGGTGACTCTGGGCAGTAGAAGAAAGAGGAAATTCTGGTGTCCACTCTCTCTCCTCTCCCTTCAACAAAGCATAGAAATCAAGGATTTTTGCTTATCCTGACTCCAGCTGATTTTAAAGTATCCAGGGTGCTAACACAGTCATCACACTTTTAAATCATAAATATGATTTTGATACCTAGACCAAAGAGAGCAAAAACAGAGAAAGAAAATTGTAGACTACTATCCCTATTGAATATTGATGCAAAAATATTAAATAACATACTAGCAAAGACATTACAACAATATACCACAAAGATCAGGCATTATGATGATGTGGGTTTTTACCAAGAAGAGAGGATTGGTTCAATATTAGGAAAATTATCAGCATAATTGACTATATCAATAACAACCTCTCCCCCAAAAAATCATATGATTATGTCAATAGATACAGAAAAAACTCTTGACAAAATACAACATTTTCGTATTTAAGGTACTGGGAAGCATTGGAGTAAATTGAGCTTTTTTTGAAAAAAGTAGAATCTATCTAAAACGAAGAACAAGAATAAAATGTAATGAAAATGAATTAATATCCTTCTCTGTAAGAGTGGGATGAAGTAAAAGTATCCATTATCACCACTATTATTCAATAATATAATATCAGTGCTAGCCATAACAATAAGACAAGGAAAAGAAATGGAAGGACTAAGAATAGGCAATGAGGAAACAAACCCATCACTTTTTGTGGATTAATAATATGGAATACTTAGAGAACCTTAAGAGAATCAACTAAAAAACTAGTTCACAGAATTAATAATTTTAGCCAAGTTTCAGGATATAAAATAAGTCTACACAAATTACTAGCATTTTTATATATTATCAACAAAATCCAGTGAGAAGAGATAGAATAATTCCATTTAAAATAACTATAGACAATCTAAAGTACTAGGGAGTCTATCTGCCAAGACAAATATTGAGACCAAATGAACACAATTACAAAACACTTTTCACATAAATACAGATCTAAACAAATGGAGAAATATTAATTGCTCATGGGTTGACTGAGCCAATATAATAAATATAACAATTCTACCTAAATTAATTCATGTATTCTGTACCATAACAAATACCAAAGAATTATTTTATAGAGCTAGAAAAAATAAGAAGATTTACGTGGAAGTATAAAAGGGTAAGTATATCAAGGGAATCTAATGAAAGAATATGAAGGATGGCAAGCTAGCAGTATCAGATTTCAAACCATATTACAAAGTGGTAATCATTAAAAAAAATCTGGTACTGGCTAAGAAATACAGTATTAAATCAGTTGAATAAATAAGATTTATAATACACAGTTGTATTTGATAGACTCAAAGGGCCCACACTTTGGGGTCAAGAATTTCTGGGAAAACTTAAAAGCAGTTTTGGCAGGAATCTGGCATATAGCAACATTTCATGTCATATACCAAAATAAAGTCAGAGTGGGTACATGACATTCCTAAAGAGTGATATCATATTCAAATTAGGAGCACATGTAAAATTTACCTGTCAGATCTACAAATGAGGGGAAAAATTGACCAAACAAGTAAAAGAGAGGATTATGGGAAATATAATGGATATTTTTATTATGTGAAATTTAGGTTTTTGCAGAAACAAAACCAATGAAGCTAAAACTATAAAGAAAGCAGGACATTAGGAGAAAATGTTTATAGCAACTTCTCAAGCATATAAGGAGCTAAATCAAATTTATAAAAATAAGAGTCATTTCCCAATTGATATGGTAAAATGATATGAACAAGAAGTTTTCAGACAAAGAAATCAAAGCTAATCAAGTCATATAAAAATAAATCACCATCGATTAGAGAAATACAAATTAAAACAATTCTGACATACCACCTCACACCTATCAGACTGGCTAATATAAAAAAGAAAAATGACAATTGCTGAAGAGATGTGGAAAAATTGGGACACTAATGCATTATTGATAGAATTGTGAACTGGTCCAACCATTCTAGAGAACAATTTGGCTTTATACCCAAAGAGCTATGAAATTGTGCCTACCCTTTAAACTATCAATACTACTACTAAGTCTGTATCCCAAAGAAATCAAAGGAAAAGAACTTATAAATACAAAAATATTTATAGCAGCTCTAATTGTGGTGACAAAGAATTGGAAATTGAAGGTATGTCCATCAATTGGGGAATGACTGAACAAGTTGTGATAGAATACTATTGTTGTATAAGAAATGATGAGAGGCATGGTTTCAGAAAAACATGGGAAGTCTTATATGAACTGATGCAAAATGAAGTGAGCAGAGTCAGGAAAACACACAGTAATAGCATATTTAGTGGCTAAGTGACACAATAGAGTACTGAGTTCAAATTTGGCCTCACAATCTAATTGTGTGACTCTGGGCAAGTCACTTAACCCCTGTTTAACTCAAATGTAAAATAAGCTGGAGAAAGAAATGCTAAACCACTCTAGTATCTTGTTAAGAAAACCTCAAATTGGGACATGCAGAGTTGGACACAACTGAAAAAATGATTAAACAACAGCAGCATATTATAGTAACAATCAACTGTGAAAGACTTAGTTACTTTTGATCAATATAATGATCTAAGATAATTCCAAAGAATTCATAATGAAAATGTAATCTACTTCCAAAGATAAAACTGATGAACCCAGTGCAAAGTGAAGCAAAACTTTTTTTACTCTATTTTTCTTATTACATTTTTTTTTTAACAATGTGGCTAATACGAAAATATATTTTATATGATTTCATATGTAGAATTCATTTCATATTGCTTGTTTTCTACATACACAGGGAGGGGAATTTATATTTCTCCATACTAATGGAGAGAATTTGGAATCTAAAAATTTTATATAATGAAAATTAAAAAATAATAATTTTTTAAAAATTAAATAATACATATGCAGGATAAATTAGAGGTAATCGCAGAGGGAAGACACTAACATTAAAGGTAACCAAGACAAGCTACTCACCGAAGCTTGGATTTTAGCTGTAATTTGGAAGAGGATAGAAAACAGAAGTAAGATAGGACAAAATTCACTGACTGGGAATCAGTCAGTGAAAATGTCCAGAATGGAGACAGTTGTGTGTGGGAGGAACAGCAAGGACAGCTTTAGTGCATACAGTCATCTGTGAACTATAAAATCATGAACCAACATTCTCTCCAATTTAGTCTTGGTAGTATGGGTGATTTCTTGATTCATGCACAAATTGGATTTAAATGAGCCATTAGAATCACTCTCTTCCAGAGTCATCTCAGCACAGTGGCAGAACATCTTAACTCTTCAAGAGGCAATGGAATTTTTGGAAGACAGTTATATAACTGAGTCTGTGTTTTAGGAAAATCACTTTAGTGCCTGAATGGAACATGGATTGGAGTGAGGATAAAGAAGGGGCCTCGAAAATCTAAAACTTCTTGAAGGAGAAAATCTCCTTCAACTCTGCCTCAGTGAGGGACCCCACCTAAGGGAACCAAGACAAACAGTTTCATTCTGTTATCTAGGTGGGATTGATTCAGTCCTGAGCAAAGGGCTTTTGCCAGATGGACCTCGGTAGCTCACTCAGCTGCCAGGACTTTCTGTCCACTGAGAACTGCATTTTCAATGCAAAATTCCATTTTCCAATAGATCTGTCCCTATAGAAGTCAGTCTCTTGGTAAAATGATTTCTATCCAACAATAAACTTTCATTTTGCAACTAATAATTCAGGAATGAGTGGCTTCTTTCACTCCTAAAACCTGCAGCCGATTTAAAGGGGATTCTTAACAACTCTCTTATAGCCACTAATCTAGACCATTCAAAACAGCATAAGGAGAATGGCATTGCTCTATATAGTTGCTGTTTCATGCATCTGACTCATTATAATCCCATTTGGGGTTTTGTGGGCAAAGATATTGGAGTGATTTGTCATTTCCTACTATAGCTCATTTTACAGATGAGGAACTGAAGCAAACAGGGTTAAATGATTTGCCCAAAGTCACATAACTAGGAAATGTCTGAGAGCATACTTGAACTCAGGGAGAGGAGTCTTCTTGACTCCAGGCCTGACATTACAGACCCTCTCTTCCAAAGATGGTTTAGAGGGAAAAATAATGAGATCTCTTTTGGACATATCAATTTTACAATATCTACTGGATATCCAGTTCAAGAAAGGCAGTTGGAGATGCAAGATTGGGGGACAAGCAGAAAGACTGAGGCAGGATAAGTAGATTTAAGAATCATCATCATAAGAATTGGTAATTAAATCTATGGGAGCTGATGAGATTACCAAGTAAAATAGCATAGAGGGTAAAGAGAAGAGAGCCCAGTAAAGAATTAAGAGGCAGTAATCTGAAAGAGGATCCAGCCAAGGAGACAGAGAAAAAACAATTAGGGAGCAGTAAAACCAGAAAACTAGAGAAGAAAGTATCAAACAGTATCAAGGATCAAAGGTATCAATGGTTGCAGTGAAGTCAAGGAGAATGAGGACTGAGAAAAGGCCACTGGATTTGGAGAGAGACTAAAAGTTTAGTGAAATGATAAGGTTGGATGCCAGATTGCAAAAGGAGAAAGTGAGAAGAGAGACTGATGCCAAACACCAGTTTAAAATATATACTTGCTTGTAAAATCTCATGAAGATAAATAATTATGAGCACTACTCCCTCATCAAGTTAAAAGAAGCAATGAAGAACAAAAAGAGTTCAAAAAAAGCTTAAGATATCTAACTAAAAAAAGGTTGCCATAAGGACATTCAAGGATGAAGACCAAAAGATTATAAGCAAAAGAAAAATGAATAGGAAATGGTTCTCATACCAATGGTTCTCATAATGGTATGAGAAGCACTGATGGGAATTAGAAGGTTTAGAGGGCTAATTTCTAGTTATCAATGTTATTTTAAAATTCATACTGTTTTGAAAAATTCTGTATTCAAATAAAAGCCAAAGGGCTTTGGCAAAAGGGATGTAGACATTGTTTGATCATAACTAGTATTTTTAAAAAATAAATTATGCATCAAAAATAATCTGAGATTCTTAAAATTTTTAAAATAGTACTTAATTTTTTAATGTTAAGACAATTTTCAATATTAACTTTTGAAAGATTTTTAAGTTCCAAATTTTCCTCCTTCCCTCTTTTTTCTTTCCCCTTACCAAGACAGCAAAGTAATCTGACATATATAGATGCGATTATGTAAAACATTTTTCCATGTTAGACATGTTGTGAAAGAAGAAACAGAACAACAACAAAAATTCAATGAAAATAATCTGCATTCAGATTTCAACAGTTCTTTCTTTGGATATAGATAGCATTTTCCATCATGGGTCTTTTGAAATTGTAGAGATCAAGGATGGGAAGGGGGTAATTTTTTTTTTTCTGCTAAAAGTAACTTGGATATTTATAACATCATTTGCAGGTCATATAAAATCATCAACTTAAAAACTCAAGCAATAGTAGGTTCTTTTGGCTCATCATTGTGGTTGCCTCGCCAGGGGAAGAACAAATGATTTCAAAGGCCTTTAAAGGGTCACTGTGC
This sequence comes from Sarcophilus harrisii, assembly GCF_902635505.1. NCBI lineage: Eukaryota > Metazoa > Chordata > Mammalia > Dasyuromorphia > Dasyuridae > Sarcophilus > Sarcophilus harrisii. The sequence continues at coordinate 33,442,106 of NC_045427.1, forward strand.
TGGACATTCCTCACCCCTCTCTCTTAGATCATTGATTGGCTGAGAAAAGATAAATCAATCATAGTCAACCATTATACAATAGTACTGTTACTGTATATCATATTCCCCTGGTTCCGCTCTTCCCTCTGCATCAATTCATGTCTTTCCAGGTTTTTCTAAAATTTGCCCGCTCATCGTTTCTAATAACACAATAGTATTCCATTACATTCTTAAACCACAACTTGTTCAGCCTCCATTTCTCATTCATTGTCACCCAAAATGAGCCGCTATATTTTTGTACACTTGGTCCTTTCCCCTATTTAACGATCTCTATCAGAAGGTTCATTTTCATTCTCTTGGTGTTTCAGTGCCTTGAGAAGGATTCTGAAGTCTTTCAAAGTTGATTTCCTCTGTGATATTAACACTGTAGGAGCTATTACCTCATCTCTGCTTGGCTCACTCGGCTCTACGTCATTTTAAAGCGACTTTATCTCCCCCATGAGACTGTAAGTTCCCCGAGTGCAGGAACTGCTTTGGCCGTTTCTGGGAGCGCACTTGGTGAGCGCCTGCGGACTGACTCCGTTTCAGAGAGTTTGAATCCCCAGTCATTTACTGCAAACCTGTTTTTGTGGGCTTGGAGCCAAATACCCTATTTCACATTAACAACTTTTCAAGTGCACATTTATGCTTTTCTTTCTTTGCATCAGGAAATGTTTGTGGTTGTGGATAATCGTAAACTCATTAAAAGAAAAATAAAGGGAAGAGAGAGAGAGAGAGAGAGAGAGAGAGAGAGAGAGAGAGAGAGAGAGAGAGAGAGAGAGAGAGAGAGAGAGAGAGAGAGAGAGAGAGAGAGAGAGAGAGAGAGAGAGAGAGAGAGAAAGAAGAGAGAGAGAGAGAGAGAGAGAGAGACCCCTAAACATAGAATCAAAGAGATCATAGCCTGCCACGGGGGTTCCAAGTTCAAAGGCTTAGCGGAAAGATGCTAGTTGTAGTGAATCACGCGTTCGTTCTCGCGAGATTTCGGCTAAATTAAGACAAAGCTTCCTGATTCTAGGCCGCAATCCCGTCCCTTGCTTCGACCTCTTAAGGAAAGCACAAATATAAGTGTGCGATTTTCGCCCTTTACGTCCATTTTTTCAAATTCGGGGAATTCCGGGGTTGGAACGAGGAGGAAGGGGGAGAATAGAAGCATAAAGGAATGACCCTCAAAGGAGCCGACTGCGAGGACTTCAACTCCCGGAAGCCCATAGGTGTAGCACGTGCGCGGGCCCTCGGACTGCTTCCTACACCGAGGAATTATGGGAATCGTAGTTCGTGGCTAAGCCTACGCAGGCGCAGTTTTCAGGGGCGCTTCATTTCATCCCTTTGTTTTTAGTACTCGGAGGGAGCCGGACATCAGCAGGCGAGCCAGTGGGTGAAAGTGCGCGTGAGTGTGTGTGTGTTCGGCGGCGAGGGCGGGGCAGCGCGGGGTGTGTTTTCGAGGGGCGGGGCGGGGCCGCGGGGTTGCCTGAGTCTCCCTTCCCCTTCAGTCTTCTCCCAGACCGTGGGTTCGAATTCTGCCTCTGCCTCTGCCTCGAGGGCCTTACCCGTGAGACCTAGGGGAGTCCCCTCAGCTCTGCCTCATTTTCCCCGAGTGTAAAGTGGGGGTAACGGCCGTACTTAACTTCTCAGGGTTGTCATGAGGGTCAGATAAAGTGACTTTGTCAAAAGTGTTTAGTTCGTCATTTGTCCTTGTGCCTCTCTGCGGTCCCTTTGGGGGTCTTCTTGGCAGCGCTCCCCAGGGCTTTGCCCTTTGCTTCTCCAGCTTATTGTACAGAGGAGGAAACGGAGGCAGAGAGGGCACGTGCGCCCACTGTCCTGCGCCGTTCACCTCTCGCTGTCCGCAGAGAACGCGCCCCAGATCCCCCTCCGCCCTGCCCCCTCCGGGGTCCCCCTCCGCCCTGCCTGCCCAGCCCCCCCTTCTCCACTACATACATCCATAACACTGCTTGGTTACTTCCTTTGAGAGAGGAGGGAAGCGTTTCCAGCCCCTCCGTCCCATGCCCGGGTTTGCGGGTTACCCGCACTCGGTACTTCAGGATCTCCTCCGGGAGAGGGCCCTGAGCCGATGGAGTCCGGCCGCAGGCAAGCCCGAGGCCCGGGGGGAGCCGCTGCCTCCCTGCCCGCCCCCTGCCCGACCCGGACCTGCGGGTGGCGCTCCCGGAGCCCCGCCCCCTCCGCTGTTGCGCGGTGAAGGATGCCGGAGTCCTTCCCAGCCCGCCCCCCTGCCCGGTCCGCGCAGGAGGCCCTCCCGGAGCCCCGCCCCCTCGTAGTAGGGCAGGGAAGGATGCCGGAGTCCCTCCCTGCCCGACCCGGACCTGCAGGTGGCGCTCCCGGAGCCCCGCCCCTCCGCTGTAGCGCAGGGAAGGATGCCGGAGTCCCTCCCACCCCGCCCCCCTGCCCGGACCTGCAGGTGGCCCTCCCGGGGCCCCGCCCCTCCGCTGTAGCGCAGGGAAGGATGCCGGAGTCCCTCCCTGCCCGACCCGGACCTGCAGGTGGCGCTCCCGGAGCCCGCCCCTCCGCTGTAGCGCAGGGAAGGATGCCGGAGTCCCTCCCTGCCCGACCCGGACCTGTAGGTGGCCCTCCCGGAGCCCCGCCCCCTCCGCTGTCGCGCAGGGAAGGATGCCGGAGTCCCTCCCTGCTCGCCCCCTGCCCGGACCTGCAGGTGGCGCTCCCGGAGCCCCGCCCCCTCCGCTGTAGCGCGGTGAAGGATGCCGGAGTCCCTCCCACCCCGCCCCCCTGCCCGGACCTGCAGGTGGCCCTCCTGGGCCCCTGCCCTCCGCTGTAGCGCAGGGAAGGATGCCGGAGTCCCTCCCTGCCCGACCCGGACCTGCAGGTGGCGCTCCCGGAGCCCCGCCCCCTCCGCTGTAGCGCAGGGAAGGATGCCGGAGTCCCTCCCTGCCCGACCCGGACCTGCAGGTGGCGCTCCCGGAGCCCCGCCCCTCCGCTGTAGCGCGGGAAGGATGCCGGAGTCCCTCCTGCCCGCCCCCCCTGCTGGGCCAGGACCTGCAGGTGGCCCTCCCGGAGCCCCGCCCCCTCCGCTGTAGCGCAGGGAAGGATGCCGGAGTCCCTCCTGCCCGCCCCCCCTGCTGGGCCAGGACCTGCAGGTGGCCCTCCCGAGCCCCGCCCCCTCCGCTGTAGCGCAGGGAAGGATGCCGGAGTCCCTCCCTGCCCGACCCGGACCTGTAGGTGGCCCTCCCGGAGCCCCGCCCCCTCGTAGTAGGGCAGGGGAAGGATGCCGGAGTCCCTCCTGCCCGCCCCTGCCCGGACCTGCAGGTGGCGCTCCCGGAGCCCCGCCCCCTCCGCTGTAGCGCGGTGAAGGATGCCGGAGTCCCTCCCACCCCGCCCCCCTGCCCGGACCTGCAGGTGGCCTTCCCGGAGCCCCGCCCCCTCCGCTGTTGCGCGGTGAAGGATGCCGGAGTCCCTCCCTGCCCGCCCCCTGCCCGGACCTGCAGGTGGCCCTCCCGAGCCCGCCCCTCTGCTGTAGCACAGGGAAGGATGCGGAGTCCCTCCCTGCTCGCCCCTGCCCGGACCTGCAGGTGGCGCTCCCGGAGCCCCGCCCCTCCGGCTGTAGCGCAGGGAAGGATGCCGGAGTCCCTCCTGCCCGCCCCCTGCTGGGCCCCGGACCTGCAGGTGGCCCTCCCGGAGCCCCGCCCCTCCGCTGTAGCGCAGGGAAGGATGCCGGAGTCCCTCCCTGCCCGACCCGGACCTGCAGGTGGCCCTCCCGGAGCCCCCCTCGTAGTAGGGCAGGGGAAGGATGCCGGAGTCCCTCCCTGCCCGCCCCCTGCCCGGACCTGCAGGTGGCCCTCCCGGAGCCCGCCCCCTCTGCTGTAGCACAGGGAAGGATGCCGGAGTCCCTCCCTGCTCGCCCCTGCCCGGACCTGCAGGTGGCCCTCCCGGAGCCCCGCCCCCTCCGCTGTAGCGCAGGGAAGGATGCCGGAGTCCCTCCTGCCCGCCCCTGCTGGGCCAGGACCTGCAGGTGGCCCTCCCGAGCCCCGCCCCCTCCGCTGTAGCGCAGGGAAGGATGCCGGAGTCCCTCCCGGCGGGGCCCCTTCTCCGGCGCTGGCCCCGCCCCGCCCGCGGGAGCCGCCGAGGCCGCAGGAACTGGGCGGGAGACCCAGCCTGAGACCTTGCTGGGGAGGGGCTGGGCGTGGGGCTTCGGCCGCGAGGTGAGAAGCCGGGGCACCCGGGATGGGGAGAGCCGGGCGAGGGCTCCTCGGGAGGAAGCGTGCTGGGAAGGGACCAGCCTGCAGCTGCAGCCCCGGGGCGCTCCCTCCGCCCTGCGCCCGGCCTCGGGAGAATCTCCAACCTGGAGACTGTCACCTCTGGGGGAGGCTTCCCAACCGCACAGCCCTTCAGGAACGGCTGGGAAGCCAGCAGGGCTTCGTCTAGAGCGCTGGTCAGCTCTAGATCTGTTTGCTGAGGTCTAAGTGAAACATCCGATAAAGTAATAACTTGCCATTCTTGTGGAGAGGATGGAAGACGCTGATTAAATCATGCTGTTGAACCGGGTCAGACGCCAGACTCAGTCGTAGTTAATGGGCCGGGAGGTCTTCGGGGGCTCAGCCCATGATGCTTCCACCCGAGCTTGGCCCTGGGCTGTGGAACGTTTCTGTCAGCGCTTTAGATAAAGCGTAGATGCCGTGTCCTGCACACATGTGGGACCCACAAAGCTGGGAGGGACAGCTAGCGTCCGAGGACAGAATCAGGATCCACATAAATCTCAAGAGTTGGGAGCCCTGGACTGAGCCCAAGAAAAGGAAACTCAGTGAGCATGAATGCTTGGGTTTAAAACAGTTTCACCAGTTCTCAGCGATAGGAACTTGGCTAGCGAATTTTGTGAAAGCAATTGGACTGCAAACTCCTAAGCAGTGGTCAGTGTGATAGGGCACCCCAAGAGCCAATGGGAAAAGATGCAGAATTTCCAGGAAGCGGGAGATGAGAGAGTCTGTCCTGCCCCACCTTAGTCAGACTCCATCCAGAGGATTGTCTTCAGTTCCAAGTTTCATTAAGAAGAGCGGTGGTCTGGGGCCACTGGGGGGTATAATGGGTAGGGCACTAGCCCTATAGTCTGGAGCTCCTGAGTTCAATCTGGTCCCAGACACTTGACACTTACTAGATGTGTGACCTTGGCAAGTCACTTAACCCTGAATATCTTGCAAAAAAAGAAATAAGGCTGGTGATAAGTGGGAGGGGACCTCCATGAGGGCAAACAGATTGGGGAAGGGCTTTGGATTCATATCCTGGAGAATCAGCTGAAAGAACTGGAGAAGGGAAGATTCAGAAAGGCCATACTGTCTGAATTAGTTATCTGAAGGACTGTGCCACAAAAAGACTCTGTCCCCAGAGCAAGTTGGAGGCAGGCCGATTTGGGCTTCCTAGAGCTCTCCAGATGCAGCATGGGCTACTAGCAGAAGAGGTGGGCTCTCCTTCCTTGGAGGCCTTCCAGCGTATGTCAGCTCTCTTGTGGCATGTGTGCTTTCTAGACACAGATTGGCTCTTTAATCTCTCAAGCTCTTTCAGCTCTCAAGTGCTGTGATGAAGAGGTCTCAGTTTATGGTGAGAAAATGGCTCTTTTCCACTTTGCTCTAGGTGAGGCTGCAGGTTTTCAGAAGGAACTTTCCAGAGAAACTAAGAGAAAATGAGGCAAAAACTCTGATACTTCAAAACATAGAAATGGGTGTGATATCTTGTTTGTCTACTGGCTTCAGAGATTTTTAGCTAATTCTCCACTAAAACTCTCTTTCCCCCTACTCCCCACCGTCGTAGCATAGTTAATTTAAAAAAATGTATACAAGCATTTATTAAGCACTTACTGTGTTCCAGACACTAAAATAATTAGACCACAAACATTTATTAAGCACTTGCTCTGTACCAGATACTAAAACAATTAGTCTACAAGCATTTATTAAGCACTTGATATATGCCAGATACTGGAGTGTTTCCACATTGAGCCTTCCAGTTTTCTTTTATGTCACTAGATGTGGCTTTGTATTCTGATGTGGGTCCTGGTCTTTCAGATGCTAATTCTCTCATGTAACATTACTGATCCCTTGCAGCTTTCTGTCACCTACACATTTAACAAGCATGTCATCTAAATCATTGATAAAAATGTTCCATGGGACTAGGATAACCTGGGGTGGCCAAGGAGATACAATAGGGGCCCTTTCTTGGTTGATGTTGGTCACTAGTCCTTGGGAGCTGTGATTCAACCAGTTCTGAAGCTGCCCTTCCCTGCTGCCAGCCAGCACAGTTCCATCATGTCCACAAATCGGCACTTTTATTAAGCACTGAGTATGTGCTACACACTGTGCTAATCACAGGGATTAAGGAGGTCCATGACATCTGGGAGGTGACATGCAAGTGAATTGGATTTTAGCGAGGGAGGATTGAGCCAGGTCAACTGCCTCACTTTCCCCTCCAGAGCCATCTGGGTCCAGTGGCCAAACACAGATCTAGACGACTGGAGGTGGCCCTCCACAAGGATTGCATTTAACAAGCAGAAAGACAAGAAACTTCCATGCCAGTGGGTGAGAACAGCACATGAAAGGGAGCTGAAGACTAGGAGAGGACAGGAGGGACACGCACAGGGAACATGGTGGAGAAAGCCCAGAGACCCAGGAAAACAGTGGAGAAAGGAATGAAGGCATGGTTGCCCTGAGCACGTTCCTTCACATGGAGCTCCTTAGAGGAACCCACCAATCCAGGAAGGGTCACAGGGGCAGAGTATATTTCATTACCTTTGTTTTTATCCCTGAGAGAATTTTTCAGTTTTTTGCTGTGATACAAGTATCCCTTGGCCTTCATATCATGAGTGACAGCTCTGTCAAAAAGCAAAGTGATGTGGCTTTGACATGACATCACCAACTCATCCCACTTCTGACACTGAGCAGCTCATTCCCTACCTGAGCCTGCTTCTCCATTAGTAGATTGCAGGATTCCGAGTCGATGGCCTCTGTCGTCCCTTCTCAGTCCATGATCCCCTGCTCCTAGCTGCAAGGTTCATGCATTGATCCGGATCTGACCTTGCTGTCAGGTAGCATCAGCCTAATCCGTCTTTTATATGACAGCTCTTCAGATACTTAAAGACAGGCTGCACACCTTTCCCCCCAAGCCTTCTCCTTTCCAGATTAAACAGCCTTTATTCTCTGGACTGGTCTTCACATGGCATAATTTTGAGGCTCTTCATTATCTGGGAATCTCAGACTTTGATGTAACCTCCGAGTCAATTTTGTCAAACTGGTACATGAACAGGAATCCCATCTTCTCTCCTATGTACCTTATCCATGTTCTTTTATCAACATCCTTATCAGTGTCTCTGCTTACCAATGTCCTTCCTCAAATATAGTGCTTGGAATGGAACATGATACTACATATGTAGTTTGATCAGGACAGAAGCCTCTCATCTTCCTCATTCTAGGTGCTTTCTTTACCAATATATAACATTTATACAATACTTTAAATCAGATAGTGGAAAATCTGTGTTAAAAAGAAGCTTCAGGAATACTTGTAACTGTCCTTTCTGGGATGGTTCCATGGAAATTCAAATTAATAGAATAAGAAGAGAATTTACCAAGAATCCATTCAACCTTTTTTTTTTAAGAACCAAGAAAAGACCCCAAATATGTATGTCTACATATATGTATCTTGTGTCAACATGTATTGTGTCTCTGTGTGTATGTATATACAAAACACCCTTCTCTATGGTGCATGTATATAGCTGAAAATCCTGTGATTGATATTGTGAATGATTTATGGTTGTTTTTTGTAGCCATTGAACCATTTTTTCATTCACCTATTGTTATCCAGCCCAGATCTCTATCCTGTCCACAAGAGTAGCATGAATTAAACTGCATCCTTGGCAGTCTCCCAATTGACTAGCTAAATAACCTCCAAAATGGAGCCGTGCTGATACCATGTGACTCTCACTTCCGCAATATTTATAGTAGGGGGGCAGTAGGGAGGCCAGGTTGGCCCCTTCTGTAACTTCTCCCTCCTCCCTCAGGCCTGTCTTCTCAAGACTCTGCCCTTCCCCCAGGAAGTAGAATTACCGAGGCAAAAGGAATGGCTTCCAGCTTCTCGCCAGCCAGATCCCAGGTGAGTTAGGATGTCCTGTCTTTCCTGAGATTCCATATCATTTCTCAAAGTGTGGATGCATCTCTTTCCCTTTTCCTTCATCTTCTTTCCTCACCCTGTTCACATCAATGGGCCTTACCTCAATCTGTTCTCCCACAGAATATCCTGCTTCTTCTTATGGATGTAGAAGTAGAGTTAGAAGCTACCTTGGAGCCATCCTTCTAATATGCCCAGTTGTCAGAGAAAATAGTCTCAGCAAGGCCAGGTTCCATCCCCAAGATCACACAGTTAATAATAATAGAGCTCAGATTCCAACCCAGGTAACTGCCCTCCAAATCCAGCGTAGTTTGCTGTTCCTATGTTAAGGTCAGGAGACGTTAACGTCAAGGACAGGAAGGAATTCTCCATGCTGAGGATCACAAAGCAAGTACAAGCTTCCTAGATCTTCCCACATGGACCTGTGCACTCAGGCCTCCCCATTCCCCACTTTGGGTCTTCCGGTAGCCTCCCATTCCTTGACCTTAACCCCATTCTCTTCCATGATGCTAGCCAGGCTTGCTGTCTCCACTTTGGGGCTGGTCTTGTTTTGGTAACAGAGATACTTTCATAAGGTCTGCCTTTGTCCAAGAGGTAGGGCCTCATGTAATTGCTGTCCGGATCGACAATGGGGATCGAGCAGGGTCTCTGGAGGATCAAGAGAGAGGGAAGAGTGGGAAGGCAGCTGGCACTCCAGCCTTTCAGTTCTCCAGGGAAGCCAGTTTTTAAAATATCTGCCTTGATCCCCTCACTTGGGTCAGTCCCTAGCTGTTGTTCCCTTAGGGTTGAGGTGGCCTGTATGTTTCCCCAAGGAATCAGAGATTAGATGCAGCAAATCTGGACAGGTGGAACTTGTGCCCTCTGACGTTAGTAGTAGCCACAGCTCAGTGTAGTTTTAACAAAAGCTTCCCTATGAATGTCTCACAGGACATTCATTCTTTCATTCATTCATGACATTCATTCATCAATGGACATTTATTAAGTATTTGCTGTGTACCAAGCACTGGGCTAGGTGCTGGATGAACTGCACTTTCAGTATTGAGGAAATTTTTACATTGACAAGAAAGTACCTCAGAAGCTGCTGCAGGTTTGGCTGAAGGAATATGGGTGTTGGAGAGGAAGGGCCCAGCCAATGCCTCCAAGGGACAGACCGAGCATTCTGGGCCAGATCTTGTATCCGGGAGAAGTCATGGTTTCTTACAGCCAGCACCATCTCCTGACCCAGGATCTTCCAGAAGGATCCTTTGGGAGATGGGACAATTGGGACATGGGGATCCCATGTTTTCCTGAGATGTCAGGAAGGATGAAGAGAGCAGATCCAAGGGGGTAGGATGGGAGGTCAGTAATTTTTTAGAGTCATAGGTCTTTAGTAAATCAGAGAGAAGGGGCAAAGGAAGGTGTTTCCAACCCCGTGCTCCTTCCTCCTTCCATTTGACCAGGACTTGGCCAGAACGGGATCACACTACAGTTTAAGAACTCAGATTCTTTGTGAGCTTCCGAGGCTGAGCATTCCCATTTTGTGAGAGTGCAGGATTTGTCATCAAAGGACCTGGCTACAAATCCTGCCTGCCTCAGGCCCTTACTGTGGCACTCTGGGCATGTCACTGAGTTTTTCCATGCCCCGGCTTCCTTTGGAACTCTCCATCTGCACTCCTGTGGCATATCCTACAAACCTGAGCTTCCCGGACACGAGGGTTTGGGGTCTGATCCTGGGAGGCCCAGAAGGTCCTAGCCTGGGTCACACCCACAGTAGGAAGGATTCCCAGTGGTGAAGGAAGGGGCCAGGGTGTGAGGGCGGGGGCTGCAGTGCCTCATGGGCCTCCTATTCTCAGAAGCAGGGCAAGCCCGCCTGGGAGTGGAATCCCCGCTGACACTGTGAGGAGCACAGACATGCAGGTGGGAGGAGGGAGCCATGTCTCATGCTCTCCCTTCCCCTGAGCATGAGTCCTCTGGGGAGGTGTTTGTACCACATGGGGGCATCTCTCTCTAGGGGTCTTTCTCCTACTTCTGAAGGTTGTTGTGTTACAGGGCTGGGAGTCGTGGTCTGGGGTGGGATGCACAGGTCAGTGTCTGCGACCCCAGTAGTAGCAGTGGCCAGGAGGCTCTGTGCCCTCCAGTAGGGCAAAAGGGCATTTCCCCATTGATGGACATTTATGTAAATCTCACTGCCCAGTTAGAGACTGTGGTGGGGCTGTGGGCTGTGGAGGCAGACTTTCTGCTCCCTGCTGATAAATAGACTAATGTATTTCATTATTGCCTTAAAGTAGCCCAGCTGGTACATCTTTAAGTTGGAGATTAATTTTGCCTGGACCGGTAAGGGACCTGAATTTGTATGGGACCTGCCATTTGGGGCTCCTGTGGGATTAGACTGTGCTTCCTGCTCTCAGTATTCCTAGTATGCATTTGCAGCAGGAAGAGCAGGGTTCAGCCAGAGTGCTCTTTGGTACCCTTAGAGTGTGGTGGGAGAGATCAAGTATGGCCCCCGGGGAGGGTTTTAGGAAGAGATTAGAGAGGGCTCACAGTCTGGGCAGCCTGCATGGCTTGTGATGTGCATTATGGGAGAAGTGAATTCTGAACTGAGGCAGTCACAAGTCCATGTGAGTATGGTTAGTGATGAGTTTGTTGTTCTATGTGAGCCAGGCTTATCCTTTGGCTATCTATTGAAGAGTAATTATTGTCTTCCTAAACTTATATTCCCTATAAAGGCCATCAGTTTTCTATCATAAAAGTCCTTAATTTACTCCTGAATTTGCTAGGTAAAATTATTTAAACAGTATAGAATATAGTTTAAAGGGATAAGCAGAGTCCTTGGGTGCTTAGGAAATATTTGACATGAAATACTGAAAAACTTTGTTGCTGTGAGAACCCTCCCCTCTACATTCTGCTGGCTTCGTGTTTCTCCCCATGGAGGACCGGCTCTGGGTGAGCAGCATGTTTTGCCATTTCAGAAATCGCTGACCTTCCAAGATGTGGCAGTGGACTTCTCCCAGGAGGAATGGGGGCTGTTGGAGCCTGCTCAGAAGGACATGTACAGGGACGTGATGTTGGAGAACTATCAGAACTTCATCTCCCTTGGTACAGATGGCTTCTTTCTCATGAATTATTATATATCTTTTGCACTTGTCTTTACATTTTTTCTTCCTAAAGGCTGAACTGAGTTCTGACTGGTTGTAAAGAAAGATTCTCATGAATACATTTAAAATGGAGACAATCCTAAATTCTCTGATATCAGAGAGTCTTTCTGTTCCATCTTTCCCTGTGAGACTCTGACCAGCCTCTTGGCCCTGCTCCTGAAGACATGATTTCCTGCTTGCATTTTCTCTAGGTCAGATATTCTCCACCAGAGTCCCAGAGAAAGGCCCTGAAGGCATGCAGGAGAGGTTCCTGTCTTTTTAGCAGGGAATATGTTAGAATAAAGAATAAAGAATAAATGCATGTTCTGAGTACAAGATGAAACCAATTCTGACCACCATGCTTCCAAGAAATATATAGTACAACTTTGCAAGATCCTTGATACCATGCTCTGGATATCCCTATTTATTTTGCATTCAGCAGGGCTTCCCATTATCAAACCCAGCATGATTTCCCAGTTGGAGAAAGGAGAAGCTCCATGGATTGCAGAGGGAAGAGTTTCATTGAGCACTTACTTGGGTGAGTAAATAAAAACTAGTCTGAGAAGGTGAGCTCACTCCCTGGAAACCTGGCTCTCCCCTTCAGCAGATCCTTTTCTGGCACAGATGCCCTCATCCTTCCCCCCCAGTCTCAGAGAAACAGGGCCCCCTCTCTGGTCCACACTCTGTGTCCCATCCTTTTCCTTCCCTCTCATTTTAGTGTCTTTTTCTTCTCTGCCCATAATATCTGCTTCTTCAGAGCTTCCTTTCCTCTTTCCTGTCAGAATAAGTCTGACCTTTATTAAGAAAAACCTAAAAACAAACTTTTGCTCAGTCCCTATAGAATATAAGCTTCTCAAGACTAAGAATTGCCCGGCACGTGACCTTCTGGCTGCTTAGTGGTTGTCCCTTGTTCTAGAGGAAGACCAGCATGACATCACTGGGTTAGTGTCCAGCTATGGCTGATCTTGCCAATGGGAGCTCGGAGTGCCCGGCCACAGGTCAGACACAAATAGTCAGTGCTTACTAGATGCTTTGTGTCTTTATGTTAGTGGCCATCAAACCTTCTTGGGTCATGTAGCTTGAGGTTGGCTGAAATCCCCAGATCTAAAACCTTCTTCCAAACCCTAGCCCTATTATTGGAAAATTGGTTTTTTGAATTTAAGGGCAGAAAGACACATTTATGCTTATAAAATTTGTATTTGTTGTTGTTTTCTGGCAAAAGTTTTTAAGAAGTCTTGATCTATCATCCAGTATTTTAATATTGAAATATTACTATTAATATTAAGTAAAATGAGATAATGTATCAAATGCTTTGCAAATGTTACAACAACTTACAAATATTAGACATTCTTAATTCTATTACAAACAAGATTAACAATATTCCTTTTTGATGTGGACTTGCCATTTAATCAGGGAAGGAAGTTCCTGATGAAATAATGTTTTCTATCAATCCAAATGAACAGCTTCTTTGCAACTTACACTTTCAGAGAATTGCTGAGTGGTTAATTAGTTTTCCCGGGATCACACAGCCAGCCTATGTCAGAGGTTCTTTTAACTCTGTATCAGTTCATGCAAGGTAGGTTTTCCTAGATTTTCCCTGACACCATCCCCTTCAGTATTTCCTACAGCACAATGATACTCCATTACATTTTCAGTGATTTGTTCATCTGTTCCTCAATTGATGAACACCCTTTAATTTCTACTTCCTTGGCACTACAAAAAGAGGTGCTGGAAGTATTGTGGTACATGTGGGTACTTTTCTTCTTTCTTTTGTGATATAGGAGTATTATTGTTGGTACAGAGGAAATGCACAATTTAAGTTACTCAGCAGAAGGGCTTTACCAGTTCAGAACTCCACCAGCCTATGTTAGTATGCTTGTGTTCCCCCAGCTCTTCTCATATTGATCATTTTTCTCTTGCTTTAATTTTCATTTCTCTGATCACTAGTAATTTGAAGCATTTTTGATGACTATTGATAACATATAGTTATTCACTTGAAAACTTCCTTTCATATACTTTGACCTAGTCACTTGATTTCTGCATTTCTTATACCTCAGGTAAGAAGAAATAAACTTGTTTTTGCATCATATCTTCCTATAAAATTGATTCTGAAATCCCATGGGGGTCAAAGAAAAAAAAAGACTCTATACATGCTAACATATCCATAGCATTACTTTTTATAAAACTTTGCCAAAAAACTAAAAGTTTGTGTACTTCAGTTGGGAAACAGTAGAAAAAATTATGTTTTGAGAGTACAGAGGAATATTATTTTTATGCTGTAAGAAATGACAAGACAAATTCAATATAAACTGACATACAATGAAGTAAGCAGAACCAGGAAGAAAATATACATGGTATATGTAATAATGTAAATGAAATGAGCATTAAAAGGAAGTCAGAATCATAGTAAGTGTAATGCTCAATCCTGGTTCCAGAGACTAGATAAGGAATCCTACCTCTCTGCTCTCAGTAAAGAGGCAGGAACAGAATGTTGCATACACTTTCAGACTTATTCACTGTGTCAGTTGGTTTTGCTTCACTTTTTTTCTTTATTGTAAAGGAGGATTCAATTTGTGTGTAGTAAGAATATTGTGGATCCATACTTTCTTTTTTGAAGCCTTAAAAAGATATCTGTTTGATAAGAGGTTCCTAAATTTTGTCAGAGATTTGTTTCAGGTTTAACTACTTTTAGATTCTAGAATTTACATATTTTCCTTTTTTTTTTTAATTTAGGAAATTGGGTGGCTAGGTTTTCTAATCTCATTTACCAAAGACTTCAGTTCCTCCTTAATGATGAATAAGGAGAAAAAAAATCTAGAACTTGGAACAGGCCACCTTTTTTTTCCCAGCTCAGAAAGCAATGGATATTGATACTTCTTTGTTTCTTTCAGGTTCCCTTGATCAGAAGATGAGATTCAAAACCATTGAATCAGCTCTCAAGCAGTGTATTTCTATGGGAGAATCATCTAGTGAGAGACTTACAAAGAATGATATCCGAGATTCTAAAGTGTCAGAAATGTGGAATTATGATATCAGGTTAGAAAGGCAGAAATGCAACCAAAAGAGACAGTCTAGACACGTAACAATGACTCACAGAAAAACTTCAAATGAACCAAGTGCTGCTCATGAAGGTAATACTTTGTGGAGAAAGCTCAGTCTAGGGTCAGTTTTTGACACACAACAAAAAGTTTCTGTGAGAAAATGTCCATATAAATATGATACACTTGGAAAGAACTTTAAGCCGTTTTCAGACCTAATTAAACATAATAGATTCTCCTTAGGCAAGAAAATGTCCAAGTATAATAAATGTAGAAAGCCCTTCAGCTATCACTCAAACCTTATTTATTACCATAGAATACATTCTCAAGGGAAAGCATGTAAATGCAATGCATGTGGCAAAGCCTCCAACATTAACTCTTGCCTTACTGCAAACCAAAGAATTCATTCTACAGTGAAGCCCTATAAATGTAAAGAATGTGGGAAAGCCTTCAGTCGAAAGGGAAATTTTAAAATACACAAGATTATTCATACTAGAGAGAAATCTTTTGAATGTAATGAATATGGAAAAGACTTCAGGAAAAATCAGTACCTAATTCAGCATCAAACAAATCATGCTGGAGAGAAATATTTCGAATGTAATGAATGTGGAAAAGGCTTCAGGAAAAGCTCATCCCTTATACAACATCAAAGAATTCATACTGGAGAGAAACCATTTGAATGCAATGAGTGTGGGAAAGCATTCAGCCAGAAGGGAAGCCTTAATGCGCATCAGAGAATTCACACTGGAGAGAAACCCTATAAATGTAAAGAATGTGGACAAGCCTTCAACTGGATGGGAAACCTTAATACACATAAAAAAATTCATACCGGAGAGAAACCCTATGTATGCGATGAATGTGGGAAAGTCTTTAGCAGGAAAGGGAGCCTTATTGCTCATACCAGAATTCATACTGGAGAAAAACCTTTTCAGTGTAATGAATGTGGTATATCTTTCAAATGGCGTAGATACCTTAAAGAGCATAAAAAAATTCATACTGGTGAGAAACATCTTGAATGTAATCAGTGTGGGAAAGGTTTGAGGAAGACCTCATCCCTAATGCAACACCAAAGAATTCACAATGGAGAAAAACCTTATAAGTGTAATGAATGTGGAAACTCTTTCAACCGGAAGGAACATCTTAAAACACATAAAATAATTCATACTGGAGAGAAACCATTTGAATGTAATGAATGTGGGAAAGCCTTCAACCAGAAGGGAAGCCTTAATATACATCAAAGAATCCATACTGGAGAGAAACCATATAAGTGTAAAGACTGTGGGAAAGCTTTCAGATGGAAGGGAAACCTTAATACACATGAGAAAACTCATACTGGAGTGAAACCCTATAAATGTAATGAATGTGGGAAATCCTTCAGTCGAAAGGGAAACCTTAATGCACATAATAGAATTCATACTGGAGAGAAACCTTTCCAGTGTAATGAATGTGGGATAGCATTCAAGTGACTCGCAAATCTTGCTAAGCATTAGACAATTTGTACTGGAGAGAAACCTTTGAATATAATGTATTTGGGAAAGCTTTCAAAGGAATACCTTGCTGATCATCAAATAATTATTTCTGGGGAGAATCTTTATAAATGTAATGAATATAGTTCATCCCTCATCAGAGACTTCATATTAAAGGTGAACTGTGGAATTGTTATATAATGGGGGGATGTCATAAATTCATCATTTATTAAAAACTGAATAGGTGTTAGATTTTTTTTCACCAACTACCTCATCATTGTTGCTTTGAGAAGGGAAAATGACAGTATCCTTTTTATCCCTCTTGTTCATATCTATTAAATGCCATTAAGTACCATTGAAGTTATATTGTATTAGGTATTTGAGAATATTAAGTTAAAGATGGTCCTTGACTTAAGGCTCACATAGAGGCAAAAGGGAGGAAAAAATGTGACATAATTAAAACAATATATGGTAATTATATGATATGTACAGTAAGAAGTTTGCAAATTCTAAGCAGGAAAAGATATTACAGATATTAATCTGGTAGGGCAGTGAGGATTGGGGAAGTCTTTGTGGAGGAGAGGCTAGTGCAGTGATATTAAAAAAAAATAGGACATTAAGTGGAAAGTACTTTACAGGCTTAGGGAATACTATAGGCAAAGCCTAGAGGCAGAACAGAATGGAACTTTAGAGGGATTTGGTAAATAATCCAGTTTAGCAATTAGCAGTTAAGAGTATAGAAGACAGTGCTAAACCATGAGTCAGATACTGGGACCAAACATTTAGTAGCCATGTGACTTTGAACAAATTATTTAATCTCTCCAGATGTTGGATTCTTCGTCTGTAAAATGAAAATTAGATAATATCTACAGTCATTTCTGACAGACACCATGGTGAAATCAATCATCCTTGGAGTCAGGATAGCCTGATTTCAAGTCTTATTCCTGACACATACTTATGGCTGTTTGACCACAGGCGAATCCCTTAATTCCTCAGATGACTTTCTGAGGTTTAAAATTACAGATTGTTCACCACACTTCATTGGTAGAAGGAATTTCCACAAGTAAAACATTGAAATCTCACATTTAGCACAAAGTTTTTTCCAGCTCTTCATGAAGGTGCCATTTTACTTTTGTCTTTTAATGCCCAACACAGAGCACAGTGCTTTGCACTTAATAAGCACTTCATAAAGATTTTTTAATAAATCAATGATGATCCTGTCAGTAGAATGAGATAAAAATGTGTGGCAATGCCAATTTAGGAAGGGTTTTGATTGTCAAGGCTAAAAAATTTGAACTTACTTTGAGGGGTGATTGAAAGTCCCCAAAAGATTTTCAGCAGAGAAAGGAATATAATTTAAACATAAGTAAGATGGATATGTTAATTGCTAATATTTATGTAACACTTTAAGGCTTAGGAAGTTTTATATATATATATATATATATATATATATACACATATATGTATATATATAAATGAGTATATGTATGCACACACATATATAGCCTCATTTGTGTATATGTATATACACGAATATATATAATATACATATGTATTTGTCTGTATGGCTTCATTTGACACAACCTGTAAGGCAATGCTATTGTCTCCATTTTACAAATAAGGAAACTGAGGCTAAAAAGTTCAATGATTTGCTGAAAATCACACAATAAAATATTTGAGGTCAAATTTGAACTCAAATCTTCTCTACTATGCCATCAATTAACCTCTTTTTGTGATGTTTTGAAGAAGGTACTAGATAAAGGAGAACTAGTTGCCACAACTATTGCCACAATCCAAATCAGTGATATTGGAGGCCTACATTAGACTGTTGGTAGGAGAAATAGCCTCACACCAATGCACACCCATCTTCCTTTCTACCACCCTACTGCCACTATACTCCTTGGGAACTATAAAGTGGTATAGAATATTAGTGCTTTATCCTGAATATTTGTCTTATATTTCTTCTACTTTTAAGCCACCTCGAGTCATCTTACTGTTCTCTGTTATAGAGGCTCCATCTTTGCCTCCTAATATCATTTAGGGCCGTAGGACTAGAAGGCATCTGAGGATCCTTCAATGTGTTATGTTATATTGGAGGACAGATTCTCATAGGTAGTAATTTCAGAGCCAGGATTTAACCTCCACTGGCCTCTGACTCTAGGGCTCCTTTCATTAGTATTTCCAGAGCCAGGTTCTACCTCCCACATATTCTCTTCATTTCTAAGAACATCCCTGGGTAAATTCTTGGTTCTCCTTTGCATATTTTCCCATCTCCTGCTGTTGTAGGATATGTTGAACTATGAAAGCTCCAGTTCATTTCATGGTGGCTGCTTTGTATTGTCTATGAGCCTTTCTTATCATGTGTATGGGGATAGGTTTACTTCTGCAAATGCTATGATTCCTCACTCTGGGAAATAAAAGTGAATTAATATTGCTTATTATAAAATATATAAATGCATGAATACATTTATGCATGACTTTATTGATACATAAGGCTTCCCTTCCTTTGAGTCTTTGTGTATTGGGTTTTTTTCTCCATAAGAATCTGAGTTAGCTTTCCTTTAAATAATCCCACCTAGCACTATATAAATGGCACCTGTCACTGTCATTGCAGTAGCAGACTCCTAACAGCTTACATCTGCTTTCTCCTCTTCCCCTTAAATCTAATCTTTAAAGCAATGGGCTCTAAACCTTTTTGATGGTGCACCCTTATACATGAGTTTTTATTTCTAAATTATATACCTGTTCAAATATACTAAGGGTTGCTGGGCAGCACCCTAGTGCACAGAGTGCCGAGCCTGAAGTCAGAAGAACTCATCTTCCTGAGTTCAAATCTGGCTTCAGACACTTCTTAGCTGTGTGACCCTGGGCAAGTCACATCACCCTGTTTGCCTCAGTTTCCTCATCTGTAAAGTCAGCTAGAGAAAGAAATGACAACCACTCCAGTATCCAGTATCTCTGCCAAGAGAACCCCAAATGGCATCACAGAGTTGGGCATAACTGAAAAATGACTGAAGAATAAAAGCAAATTTGTTATGTACATTATAAAACATTTTCAAAGTACAAATGTAAAGTGATGAAATAAGCAATTTTTAGAAGTCTTTTATTATTGGTACAAAATCATTGATATCATTATTTTAAATGAGAGTAATGAGGCCGCTAAGTAGTACAGTAGATTTCTAAACTTGGAGTCAGGAAGGCTTGGATTCAAATACAGCCTCAGATACTTCCTAGCTGTGTGACCCTGAGCAAATCACTCTCTGCCTGCCTCAGTTTTCTTATCTGTAAAAGAAGATGATAATAATAGCATCTGTCACCCAGGGTTGTTGTGAAAACAAAATGAGATTATAATGCAAATAACTTGCAAATAAATGCAAATAACTTTACAAACCTGAAGATGCTATGCAAATGTTAGCTAGGATTGCATTATTATATACTAAATATATTGAAATATATAATATATATTAAATATTTAAAAGTATATATATATATATTTGTACATCACAAATAAACATCTGTTAAATTTGAAAGCTTCATGTCCCAGTCACTAGAAGGCAGATCTTATTATGAGCCTGTAATATTTGAGCCCAACATTACATTCAGTGTATCTTCGCTGAAAACAATGCCAAAGTTTTCCTAGATTCACTGGCTTTTGGAAGGATATCATTTGACAACTATGTCCTGGATGAGACGTTTCATTAGCATTGTGTTCAGAGGAGCATAATTGATTAAATATCCCAAAACCCCAAAAGTTTGTCTACTGCTTCTCAGTCAAAAATTTTGTTTTGTTTTGTTTTTTCATCTAACCTATTTAGTTTGCTGGTGCCAGGGTCAGCTTAAATACGTTCATAAGGCTTTGTCACCTGCATTTGCTTATTCAATTTTCTCACTTTTGCAATACACACTGAGCCAGAAAAAGGGGACCCTGTCCAACTGCTTCAATAAAAACTATTCAGATCCAGCACTGTCTAGCTGCTCTGGCCTCAGTGTAAACCCGGGCCATTCAGTCATTTCGTCTGACTGAGAATTAGCAAAGTATTTGACTGTATGTCCTGAGGCCTTTATGTCCATGTTGTGGATATACCAACATTGTCTCTTGTATTAGCTCTTTCATCCCTATTCACACTTTTTTTCAGGTGTGTGAAAATATTGATGCAACTTTCTTATGCTTCTCTTTTCTATTTATACTGTGGCATTAAGACTTTATAATAAACATAAGGCAACAAACTGCACAATGAACTCACTGCTTATTGTGATGACTGATGGAATCAGTTTTTCATTTCTGTTCTCAAGATCTCAGCAGTAACTTTGGAATAGGTTCTCGTGGTACTAAGAGAGTGGAAGGGTTTTCTTTTTAGTTGTGCCAAACATAACTTTTAACATGAACAATCTAGTGTACCAGTTTGGAAAGTCAAGTTAGTCAGTCAGTAAATATTTATTCAGCATCTACTATGTGCCAGACACTTTGCTAAGCACTGAAAATATATAGAAAGACAAAGGATAGTTCTTACCCTAAAGGTACTTACAATCTAATGGGGGAAGACGCTATGCAAAAGGATGCAGAAAAGCAATAGGAAGGAGGTGAAGATGTTCTTCAGTCATGACATGTCAGAGAAGTCTACAGGAATGTAGCCAGGCGGGAAACAAATACTTGACTGACCTGGATTTCCTCCTAAACGGAGGTTCAGGGAACATCAGAGCTTCCTGGTCCAACCATTAGAAGGCAGATCTTAAATTGAGCCTGTAATATTTGAACCTAACATTACACTATTACGTATTACATCTAACACTGAAAACAATGCCAGAGTCTTCCTAGATTCTGGAAGGATATCATTTGGCAAATATCTCCTGAAGGAAACTTGTTTCATCAGCATTGTATTCAGAGGATCATATTGATTAAATGTTCCAAAACCTGAAAATCTGTCTACTGCTTCTCAGTCAGATTTTGTTTTGTTTTTTGTTTGTTTCATGACCTATCAGTCTCCAACCAGGGAGGAAGCAGTCCCTGGAGGAGAGAGTATCGAATTCCAGGGCTGATGTGATCTTGCAGGATGAAGACATTCCTGGAGCATGATGAAAAAAAGTTGGGAGTGCATCCAGATGGGAAACGAAGAGTTGATAGCAAGCATATGTTAAGTGCTTATGATATATCAGGCACTATTAAATGCTGGGGATAAAAAGAAAGTGCCCTCTCCTCCACAAAAAACCAACAGCCAACAACTTAATCCTTGCTCACAAACATCTCACAGTATAATGGGAGAGATAATGATGGAGTGCAACTTCTAGGAGTATAGTTGCAATAACTCTGGGGTCCCTTGGCTTTAGGAGTGCTATTGTTCTAACAATCTGTTTGTCAGTCCTAAAGTCTCCTGGTCTAAGGAATACATTGCTGACTGTCAGATAAACAATCTGTAGGTCAGTGATAACCAACTTCCTGAAACAATAGTGAACAGACCACCCCTCAAACCATTTGTAAGCCATAAAACTAGCAAATAAGTAACATGAAGCTCCTGGTCTCTAATTTTTTCTTATAAATTTGTCTCCTTGCCTCTGGTACTTTGCTAAATTCTTTTGGAACTTGACCCACTTAAATTGGTGTTATAATTATGATAAACTTTGTCCTTTGACTTGGAGATGAGTTCAAGCCTGAAAATTCTTTTGAGACTCCCCAGGATACAGTGTGCAACCCAAACCTTTTGGGGTTTTCTTTGAACCTCAAAGTAACATGAAAGCAGCTGCATACAAACTAGATATACACAGGATAAATTGAAGGTAATTAACACAGAGTAGGCAATACCATTAAGGAGGAAGGAGAAGAAAAGAAATCTCGGGGAAAATGGAGTCTTACTTGGGATTTGAAGAAAACCAAAAATACCAAATTAGAAAACAGAATGCTGGACTGCTTTTTTGCCCACTGCTTTCTCCATCTGAGTCCAAGAGGGAAAATGCATCCCCATCCATATTTAGTTCATTTATACCTTGTGACTATTGGGAGGGAGGGGGAGGATCAGGCATAGATTGTAAGCTTATAGTATTTCCAGCTAAATGGGATATTTCAAGACTTTTCCAGGGAGAAGAGCCTCCAACAACTCACTATGAGTCATATTTCAAAGAAATTCTTCAATTTCTAGTATCTTCTGCTAAGGTCCTAATCTAACGGTTTATAGTGGCTGGGATTTGAACTCAGGCCTTAGACTTCCATAGCCATGAGCTTCCCGTCCCAAGCAAAGCTTCCTGCGCTCCTAGATCCACAGACGCCTCGGAAGACGGCCCTGGGGCCAAGCGTCCTTCCGCAAGCACACCCATATTCAGCCCCTCCCCAGCAGTCTCCCACCTCCTTTCCCATTCTCCCCAGCCCGAGGAGCTGTCCAAAGCCAAGAATCACTGAACCCCTGGATCTGCAGCTGCGCAAAAGCTCCGAACTACGACTTCCAGAAGGCTTCAGCAGAAGGACGCAGAGCGTACATGAGTAGCGGGTGCGAAAAAATTGTGGGAAATGATGTCTGGTTCCCCAACCGAGAAAGAAGCTCTGACCTTGGGGCCTGGAGCCCTTTCCGCGCACGCGCGCTTCCTTCTCGCTGGACTGCGTGGCCAGGGCTGGTTCCTTCTTCTTGGGCTTCGCAGCCCCCCTCGGCCCCTCCTTTTTGAGCTCTAGCCCCAGCCCTCTCCCCAATACAGGCCTAGACTGACCCCGGACCGCCCGCGGCTTTCTCATGCACCATTCCCCCTCATAGCCCAGGCTTCAGTCTCTGGACTTTGCTCTCGCCTTTGCATCCTTTGTTCCCCCCCCCCCCCAGCATTTAGGGGGGAGGGAGGTGCCCGGATTAGGGGCGAGCTTCAGCGCTCCCTCGGGCGGCGTGGACACTGCCCGGAAGGCAGAGCAGCCCCGACTCTGAAGTCCCTGGTCATCACCACCTGGAGGAAGTCATTGCCTTGCTGCAAGGCTCCCAACAAGCCCCAGGGCTGTATTTGAGATGAGCCTTGAAAGAAACTTAAGAATTCTAAGGGATAGAGGTGAGGAGGAATGCCTTCTCGGCAGTGGTGGGCAGCCTATGCAGAGGAATGGAGAGAGATCACATGTCAAGTTTAAGAAACCCCTAATTGCCAAGCTTTGTTTTGTTTTGCTTTAATATTAAACTATTTTCTTGCTAAAAAATGCCGTTCATTACCTAAGCCTTCAGCAACTCATAATCGTTTTTGCTGATGGAAGATCTTACCTTGAGGTTAATTGACCCATGGTTGCTGAAGATTGGGGGGACTGGGCCATTTTCTTTCTTCCTCTGTTAAATTTCAAAATGCTTTAATTAGTATGGGGGAAAAAACTTTTTCCTCATGTATAATTTACTGCATGTTTAAGGACAACAGTTACTTTACATATTTATGAAGACATCATGTCAGTACATAATATATTGACTCATTTTCTTCTATCATTAAAATAATATATTACATGAATATTACTTGATAGGTGCCTTGGGTGTGCTCTTAATTCATATATTTGTTACAATAAGCATAAAATCCTTTTTTGTTCCATACTGATTAATTTCATAGGAAAACAAAACTGAAAATTCACGGTTCAGGAGCTCATATGAGCTCTATCATTCAAGATACATTGTCATATAACAGTTATATCTGCCACATTGTATTATACTTAGCTAGGAAATTTGCTAACCTTCTGACTGATATGTATATTCATCTATCCACATATATGCAAATATATACACACATACATAAATATCATTGGATTGTATTTTATTTTTTCCAATTAAATGAAGATTTTCAATATTCACTTTCACAAGATTTTGAGTTCAATTTTTTCCCCCTTCCTCTCCCATCCCTAAGAAGGGAAGGTCAAGCAATCCAAGATAGCTTATACATGTACAATCACATTAAACATAGTTTCACATTTGTCATGTTATAAAAGAAGAATCAGAATAAAAGGGAAAAGCCATGAGAAAGAAAAAAAAAAGTGAAAATTGCATGCTTCAATCTTCATTCAGACTTTCTCTGGATGTGGATAGCATTTTTAATCATGAATCTGGGAATTATTTAAGGAGCTAGGGACCATTGTATTGCTAAGAAGAACTAAGTCTATCAAAGTTGATTATTGTACAATGTTACTATTACTGTGTACAATGTTCTCCCGGTTCTGCTCATTTCACCAAGCATCAGTTCATGTAAGTCTTCAAGTTTTTTGAATCTGACTACTATTTGAATCTGATCATCATTTCTTATAGAATAATAGTATTTCATCATATTCATATAACACAATTTGTTCAGCTATTCCCCAGTTGGTGAGCATTCCCTTAATTTCCAATTCTTTGTCACCACAAAAAAGCCACTATAAATATTTTTTACATGTGGATTCTTCCCTCCTTTTTTCCATCTCTTTGGAGTATAGACATAGCAGTGGTATTACTGGAACAAAGAATATACATAGTTTGGTCATAATTCCAAATTGCTCTCCAGAATGATTGGATCAGTTCACGACTCCACCAACAATGCATTTGTATTTCAGTTTTCCTACCTTCTCTCCAACATTTATCATTTTCCTTTTCTGCATTTCATAATGTTTTCTGTCTCTTGTTTGTTTATAAATTGTTTCTTTCTCCATAAATCTGATTTGTAAATTCTTCCTTGCTCTCCTAATTTGCTTATGGTATCACCTTTTATGTCTAAATCATGTACCCATTTTCACCATATCTTGGTATGTGGTATAAGATGTTGGTCTTTGCCTAGTTTCTGTCATACTATTTTCCAGTTTTCTCAATAGTTTTTGTCAAATAGTGAGATGGGAAGTATTGATGAAGTAGGAATATTAATATTTAATTTAAGTATTAAATAATTTTTGATAGGAAGGCAGGAGCCTGATTACAGAACTTTAACTGACCAAAGACTTTTAAGCCTGACCAAGGAGTATGTGTTTTTTCAGGGTCTAGAAGCAGCGCAGAGCCAACAAAGCCATTTGTTTTAACAAATGACCTAACAACATTCCACTTCCATAATACTTTACAGTGAAAAGCATGAGCTACGATGATTGTGGGTGACTGTATATGCAATTTCCCAATTCTTTTTAACTATTTTTAACAGAAAACGTTTGTGGCTTTGTTTAATAATTTGGAACTGCCATGTGACTTGAGCTTTGTTGCCCGTTTATGTAGTCTTCGTTGACACATTTATTTGACTATATCAACTCTCTTGTAGTAGTTGATAGTATATTAGAATTGCATTCAAGAAAATCTGAATTCAACCTAGTCTCAGATTCAAACTGTGTGTGACAAGTCACACTCTTCCTGTATCTGTTTCCTCATCTGTGAAATGAGAAGATGGAATTCAATTGCCTCTAAAGATCTTTCCAGTTCTAAATCTGGTCCTCTGATCAATGCTATTATAAATCATGCTTTCATACAAGTTTTACCATGTTTCTCTGAATTATTTATAATCTCCATTTGTACTGTATGATATTTTCTGGTAACTACATAGTACTGTTTGTCAGTCACTTTCCAATTAAGGGGTAAAAATACTTTCTAGTTTTGGATTGGCACAAATAATGCAGTTTTGTATATTTTGGCATAGTTGAGAAGTTTCTATCCTTGAATGTTTTAGGTTCTGAAACTGGGATCATTAGAACAAAGGATATGAACAATTTCATAATTTTTTACCATCCTTCAAAATTGTTTTCCTAAATCAATGGACTAATGTATAATTTCGCCAAGAGTGAATTAGTGCATCTGTTTTTCCATGGTGCTCTAATACTGGTTTCTTATATCCTTTGTTATTTTTTGACAATTAGTGGTTTGCATTTTTGTTTTGCATTTTTCTTATTTAAAAATTATTTTTTTTTCTAACAGAATTTACTGATTTAGAACAGTAGTGGAACATTCAAATAAAAAGAGGGCCACTATGCCATAAATATGGGATCCCTGGGGGGTCACATGTTAGTTTAGTTTCCAAATGTAAAAATCTGAACTGTTTTATTGGAATTTTTTTTTTGTTAAATATTTCCCCAATTACAATTTAATCTGGTTCAGAAACACTCTGGAATATTGTGGGCTATATGCAACTATTGTTTGATTTCTCAAATTAAGTTTACATTTCTCCTTTTGAAAAGTATTTATATAGTCCAGTTGTTTGATTTCTCAAATTAAGTTTACATTTCTCCTTTTGAAAAGTATTCATATAGTTTAAAAATTTGTCTATGCAGAACTGTCTCTTAGTCATGTAGATTTGTGGCAATTCCCTATAGATTTTGGATGGTAGACTTCATAGTAGGGATGATCAGCTGGTCTCAGCAGGGAATTAAATAAAGTTATTCCCAAATTAATGGCTGCAGTTCCTGATACTATTACACTAAAGCAGAATACTCAGGCCACTCTAGGCCAGTGGAATGTGGTGATAAAATTTAGCTAATGCTTTCTTTACTATTCCTGTTGATCCCTCATAATGGGACCAATTTTCATTTACTTGGCAAGGGAGCCAATCCACTTTCACTAGATTGCCTCAGGGATACTTGCATAGCTCTACAATAGGTTATTGTATAATAGTTGAATATTTAGAGGAACTTTCATTTCCTGATGTATTTTTCTCATATTATATTGAAGATATATAAATCCAAAGTCAAACTGGAGAAGTAGTACAAATCTGTTTACAGAAAACAATAGAACATTTGAAATCTAAAGGATGGGACATTAACCCTGATAAAGGTTGACTCAGGCAGTAAAGTTTTTAGGAATACTATATAATAAAGACTAAAGAGAAATTTTACCACAGGCTAGATAAAATATATTAGACTTTGACGGACCCAAAACCAAACATAGGCCCAAAAATTTATTGGGCTATTTGGATACTGGAGGAATCATATCCCTCATTTGGGACAGATTTTAAGACGTTTAAATATCAAGTGACTAGGAAGAAATATGAACTTCACTGGACACGGGAACATACCCAAGCTTTTGAGAGATTAAAATGGCTATACAGAGTGCTCCAGATCTCTGTCCTACAAAGGATGGGCTTGTAGAATTACAAGTCTATAAAATCTGAGTATGCTGATTGGAGCTTATGGCAAAAACAAGATGTTAGAGAACAAAGAAAGCCTACATAGAAACAATTTCTAGTGATTGGCTTTTACACTACAAATATTGAGCTTAAGGCCATCTCCTTAGATATCAAGATGAGTTGTGAATTTTCTATAATGAGTCTCTTACTATTACAATTGTATAAGACAATCACCTTTAACTGATACATTCTAAAATTGTGAATTTGTTTATCTTAGATGCAAGATCTTAGAAATTTGTGTGCAAATATTGAAATATTACTACTGGAAGTTTAAATCTGTATTTAAGCAAGGTTCTTTCTGATAACTTACTTAACCTAATGAGGGCATATGTTTGTATAAGGTATTCTATTTGTTTTCCATTATGCAGTCTGTAAATTTTGTTTTACAAATTTATGATTTTATTATTGTTCTGTAAGAAATAACCAACAGGATGATTTCAGAAAGGCCTAGAGAGACTTACACGAACTGATGCTGAGTGAAACAAGCAGGGCCAAGAGATCATTATATACTTCAACAACAATACTATATGATGACCAGTTCTGATGGACCTGACCATCCTCAGCAATGAGATCAACCAAATCATTTCCAATGGAGCAGTAATGAACTGAACCAGCTACGCCCAGAGAAAGAACTCTGGGAGATGACTAAAAACCATTACATTGAATTCCCAATCCCTATATTTATGCCCACCTGCATTTTTGATTTCCTTCACAAGCTAATTGTACAATATTTCAGAGTCTGATTCTTTTTGTACAGCAAAATAACGGTTTGGTCATGTATACTTATTGTGTATCTAATTTATATTTTAATATATTTAACATCTACTGGTCATCCTGCCATCTGGGGGAGAGGGTGGGGGGCGGGGTAAGAGGTGAAAAATTGGAACAAGAGGTTTGGCAATTGTTAATGCTGTAAAGTTACTTATACATATAACCTGTAAATAAAAGGCTATTGAAAAAAAAAAGATATAGTCCAACTGTGAATAAAATGTAAGCCTTAGTGAAAAAAAAAACAAATTTATGATTTTAAAACAAAATTTGCATAACTAATGTGTATCAATTATAAGCTTGATGAAGAAGATAAAATTTCCATACAAGAAAGAAATTATATATGATAATTTGGCTATCACTCTTGAAAACTTGTGATTAATTTTTTTTGAAAGTTATCTGGAATTTGGGATTGATAATTCCATTATTTCATGATTTTACTTTAAATCAGTTGAGATAATTATGAGATGCCCTGACTTGAGTCTTTCTTCCCTGTCCTTTTTACAGAATGGGGAAAGTATCCAAGAACACAGCCTCTGTCCTGCACCTCCTGCTTGTTAAATGAGATTCATTTAACATTAATTTACTTCTATTGCTTAAAAGAAATAGCCCTTGTTTGCACGGTGTTAATAACTGAAAATTTGCTTTTTATTTTTCAAGTTTATATCTGTTTTAAAACAAAAGTGATTTAAAGCAAAAAATATGTATCAAAGATTCTACTATTTAGCAATGCAAGAAACTTTTAAGAGGTTTGTTAGAACTGCAAGTTCTCTGAAAATGATTACTTCTATCAAGGTTTTCATCTGTCTTCAGCAAAATATTTAATATTTATTTCAGTGCACAATGGTCCCTTTGTTTAATGAATATGATAACAAATATAATCTATAGCTTTCTTGAAGTACCTAGGGCAAAATTTTAACCTAATATCCCTGCACTTAGTTTTTATTGTGTCCTGTGGATACATGTGATAGTTTATGCACAATGCTTTGTAAGTTTTTTCTAGAACTAAAGCCTCTGTGTGGCTTGTTAATGAGATGAAATATCTTGGTACTGTAACTAATACTGTTTTGAGTTCTGAATTTGGGAATGCTTGTCTGATGAATTATTGTCAGTAACCTACCACTTGAAGAAAATACCATAAGCTACTCAGAGAAATGTGATCCTGAATTGTTATAGGTGGAGGACGGTATCTGAACAAGAGTTGGGAGGACAACCTTGGCCTCTGCTAACTGTGGAATCCTTCTGACTGAGTTTTGCAGTTGTGTTTCTTTGAATAAGAACCCACCTTTTTATTCCTGAGCCTGGCTATAAAGTGGAATTGTTACTGTGTGATTGGTTATCAAACTGAACTTTATCCAATCATATATGTGCTTCCAGACTGAGGCTTGAAGGATCAGTTTTAATGGTATTATATGGTATATATATATATATATATATATATATATATATAACAATCTACATCTTTACAATGGTCAACAGAAGTCATGAGCACAATTCAGTTACATAATATCTTGCTGTTTTCAATCTGAAAATATGTAGTCATTATATCCGAAATAAGTAGGTGAATGAGTATTTGGCCTAGTCATCTGTTACTAGATGTTTGTGTCTGTATGAAATAAGGTCCTTAAAAGTTTCCAAAATAATGTAAGAACAATTAACACAATTGCCTATGAGACAGGTTATTTTATTGTTTATTGAAACTAAAGCTGAAACATCTTTAACATTTGTACATACTGCGTATCCTGCAACAAAAACATATTTCTTTACATGAAAAATTGCTAGACAATCTATATTGGAATCTCTATATCTTATAGCAATCCTTGTGGACTGATCTTTCTATCTCAGACTATCCTAACCTGTATTTGTAAGATTTGTTTTTTATTCTAGATTTTGGTTAGTTACAGCTGCATTGACCAGCTTCAGGGATCTAAATCATCCACTGGATGCTTCAATCAGTTCCAGTTTGCACTCCCCAAAATGGGATCTTGTAGGATGACCCAGGTATATACCCATTCTCAGCAGGAAGTAGTTTCAGAAGATGAGATCATTGCCCCTGTCCCCAAAGGACTTTGGGCTTACTGGTTTGCAGAGGAACTGGAATACATTGGTGAATAAACTCAAAATTATCCAGTATCTGAGTAGATCCCCTGTTACAATATATTTGGGATTTAGGATGGGAAACATTGGGTTAAAATTTGGGTAAATACCACTAAAAAATTATACATCACTAACACTTCAGTTTGATGTTTGTCAAACTATGGAATGTTATGGAAAAAGAGGATTTTGTAGAACTGCCTCTATAAATTAGAATAGTGTCTATTTTGTTACAAGGGCAGGACATCTAGAAAATACAGAATCTACTTAAAACTATGTTTAAAACTTGATTTGTACTCCCTAAGGATATTTCTTTTTGTGTAGCAGATATTCTCTCTTTGTGTAGCAGATATATTATATATATGATATGTATATAATCATATATATATATATATATATATATATATATATATATATATATATATATGAAGCTCTTGATATCTAAAATAAAACTCTATTGGATGCTGCCTCAATTGTAGACTATTATTGCCTTAGTCCATCTGTTAATTATGACTGTTGCACCATTGCAGTTTTGAATCCTGGTATTCAGGTTCACAATCATTCAACATCTTCAGAGTCAGCTTCTAGTTATATTTCCTGCAGGAAATGCGGAATCTTGGGATAATTTTCTATGGTGGGTGTAAAAAGTGATTGCTTTTTTAATATCCTGGTTGGGAGATATAGATTATAAAGCTGTTTTAACTAATGTAACTGCTGCTATTGAGCAGCTTGTAGATGAAACTGTCCAAGGCTCACAAAACCTGCAAGAATCCCAAATTCCCTTAATGTCATCTTTGGCAATTGAATAGCCTTAGATTACTTATTAATTGGAGGAGGAGTATGATCATAAATACGTCATGCTGTGTTTACATTAATAAATCAAGTGCAATTGAAACTAATATACATGATATTGCACATTGGATGCATTGTTTTGCTCGATATCAGGATGGGACACAATATGGAAATACTTATATCTATACCTATCATTTTGACATGTGTATTTATTCTATGCTTTGGACCTTATTATGAATTGTCTTTCGACTACAGTTTCTTCTAGACTACAAGCTTTTACAATGTATAAGTAACTGTGTGTGTGTGATTATAAGTTGAAGTCCTGTTGTTTTATTTGCTGTATGTAAATGATTATTAGTTGAAATCCTTGTTTTGTTTGACCAAATTGTAAGGAATACTAGTGAGGAATCCCAGTGAGTCTTGGGCATGCCTTTGTGTAAATTAGTTTGCTGAGAACTTTGAAATGTGCTCTTACTTATCTAATTGAATTTCAGGAAGTATTAGGAGGATGGGTAATCTTCCTGATGTTCTAATTAATGAATATCCTTTAGGACAGGCCTGTATTTACCCTAGAAAACCTGGCCAGTTCCTGAAATGAACATAATCCTCCTAAAAGAATGAACAAATATTCTCTTTGGTGAGCCTCTTACAATGGAAATATCCTATACCTGAGGGGATTACTCTGTCTTAAGAGTCACAAATTAAATGAGAATATTTAACATTGTGCCTTCTTTGTTCTCAGCCTATAAAAACCTCTCAATGGAAAGAGATTTTGAGAACTCAGGAAGTTTGGTGCCCCTTGCCTAACAGCCCCCAATTGAGGCTCTGAATAGCTGTGACCCAGGTTCTCCCAGCCAAGGACTTCAGATGTTGATGCTTTCTCAGTGGTGATGATTTATATTGTTGTCTGTTTGTCTCCTATGTTGTCTTGGTAATTGCCATGTTTGTTAATTGTGCATTAATTTTATGTTATGTTTCCTCTTATGCCTTGTCTAAATCAAGGTTCTGAGCAGTAATAAACTTCTGTATTTTATCTTTTAAAGTTTGTTCCTATTGTATGTGAAATCCCCTAAATTCAACAATGGTGGAAGATATTAATAAAACAAAATAAAATTTCATGGCCCTCTGAAGAAGTGAATGAATATAGAAGGTAATGAAGATGAGAAATTTGCCTTTTTCTTTCAGAATATCTGGGTCTATGATTTCTGTGATTTGGATCCATGTGATGAATAATAAAAAATATTTGCAATTCACAGTGGGACTCCCACTATAAATCAATGACCACAAGTTGTAATAAGTATCAGGGACACAATGACACAAGTCATCGATTCTCATTAAAAGTCAAGGTCACCTCTAAGGCAGCTTGAAATAATAATTTCCTTTCCTATGTAGCTTGTCCTGGATTCAATGTTGATGTTGAGACTTGCCATATATCTTCTCAGTGTTACCTATCTCACCGGTCAAGATATTCTTCTCCCTGGAAGTCCCTCTGAGAGGGAATAGTTAGCTTTTCTGTTAAACCAAGTAATTCCAAATCCTAGAAGCTTTGGATTTATGCTATAATGGACTGTTTAATTCTACATATATTCTCTCCCTACTCAGGGTCCTATGTGTCATTGCCTCAGATTCTCTTAATAATGAATGGACTGAAAAACTCCTTTGAAAATGACTTTTTTTAGGGAGAGGATTGTTTGTTGAAAGAATAGTGAATGTGAGCTTGCTGACTGTAGCTCATTGGGAGAACCTCTTGGTACCCTATCTGATAGCCACTCAAGTAAGGGATGTCAGGCAGAAAATTCTTATAAAATTATAAGGCAGCTCCAAAGTCTAGATAGTGATAAATTCCATGTTCCCAGAAAAGTCTTTTTTGATTCATTCCATAAGGGAATTCAAAATGATTTAACATAAGGGCTTAATGTAAAGTCTAGTACTAGTAGAATTGACAGCAGCACTTTTTTTTTCACCATGAATTTGTCTATAAAAAGAATTAGCACAGCCACTCTTCTCTCTTATTTCAAATTCTATAAGAGCAGAAATTTAGTTTAGTATGGGATTCAGGAACTTAAATTGAGGAACTTGACTTTTAGTCAAGAGGTCTCATAAGAGTCGATGAGCTGGCCCACTTAGCTTTAGTTATTTTTTTATTTTTGCTGAGGCAATGGGGCTTAAGTGACTTGTCCAGGGTCACACAACTAGGAAGTGTTAAGTGTCTGAGGTCAGATTTGAACTCGGGTCCTCCTGACTTCAGTATTCTATATCCACTGTGCCACTTAGCTGCCCCTGCTTTAGTTATTTTTAAAAGAATTATCTTACAGCTCAATTTTTTCATTTTCTTCTGTCATTGCTGATTTTGCTACATTTGAGAGTACTTTTCTGCTTATTTGGGTAGTGAGGGGAAAGGTATATCTTTGGTGAACTCCCGTTCAAATAAATACATACTATATATATGAATATATATGTATGCATTCTATACACAGTTTCTGTGATTTTTTAAATACAATCATTATTTACTATACATTAAGTATGTATCTATTTCATGTGTTCATGCCAGTACTTTATTTTTTTATAGTAAGGAATCCACTAAATATTTTTTTGCTTTTTCCCGTTTATGATTTCTTCATCCCCTAACCTATATTCAATTTTCATAAAGAGAGCATATTAGGCTAAGACATTTGTATATTCTTTAATGTTCTTACTCAAAAGACATCATTTTCAAAATCTAAAATTTCCAATAGGCATTTTCAGGCATTTTCTTTTTATTATATTAATCTGGCACTATGACTTCGTTATCATCTTTATATTTTTTGTTTTACAATTCAGTTTCATCTTTAATAACTCAAACACTTATTTCATCACTTATATTTAATATTACAGTTTCATTGTCTTTAGTACCTTTAAACATTATGCATTTTCCCCATTTTTCTCATAACATTGTCAGTTTTTACTTTTGTCATATCTGAAATCATTTCAATTTCTCTTTTGAAATTAGACTGAAACATTACACTCTCCACCCTATCCCCACATTTAAATTTGTATTAATTTTGGTGTGTTTCAAATATTTAGGAAATTTCTAGGTTTGTTCATATCCATTCCACCATTTTTTTGGGGGGGGGGATTTAAGCTATTTACATTTAATGCTACAATTGTTAAGTTTGTGTTTTGCTATATTTTATCCAGGTTGATGCAAGAGGGGAGAGCTTTATTTTCCTTTTCTCTTCTTGGTCTTCCTGATTAGTTTTGTTTGATAGTTGATTAGGCTCCTTCTACAAACTCACTCATTTCTTCCTTTCCCCAATGACCTGTCCCAAGTTTATGAGTTTGATTTTATTAGTTGTTTTTTTTTTTTTTTTCCTTCTTCCCTTTCCCAGTTGGATGAAACTACAGTTCTCCACTATAAACCTTCTGGGTATTCTGGACATGTGATCCCATATTATTCCTTTCCTATTCTAGATTATCCTGATAGTTATCTTCCATGTACAGGTTTTATAATCAATTCTCCTAAGATAAGGCTTCTGGAAAACAAAAACTTTGCTTCTACTTTAGTCTAATTAGTCTATTGGTGCTATTGTCATAATCAGTCACTCTGTTCTCCATTTCACTTTGGTCTATTTTGCATTTTTGAAAAACATCCCTTTGCAAAACCTGCCTCCCACAAATTTGTTTTATGAAGGCACTTTTTGGAATGGCAGAAGTTCTCTATATCCCTCTTCATCGATACTTCAAACTGTGCTCTAAAGTTACTAATGATCTCCAAATTGCCAATTCAATGGCCTTTTCCCAGACCTTATTCTTCTTGATTTTTCTGCATGTTTGGGCACTGTTGATCTCTCCCTAGGATTTTGTGATGGTGCTACTCTCTCCTCATTCTCATCCTCCCCATCTGCCCCTTTCTCCTAATGATCTTTTCCTACTTGACCACAGACTCCCAGATAGAGTCAAAGGCTGAAGAAATCCCCTTTTTCTCCTAAGCTAATGCTGATCATGAGTTATTATTTTCCCCTTGCCAGGCAATTTTTTGCTCTACTCCACTCCCAATATTTTGATCTATGAGGAGAAGTGGGTTTCAGGCCAAATAATATAAATTGCTCCCCTTCCCTTCTCTTAATCCCTTAGCTCCTTTGATCATTAGTCCCGTATATCTTGTATTTAGGATTCTCTGTTCTCTCCTTGACCCTCAACTGAGATTTAAAAATAGCCTTGTCTTTCCCTACAAGTCACTGAACACTGATTTTGCTTACTTTCTGTTATGTCTTTATTTACTTTCTTCAGTTTTCTCTTGATAAAATTAAGTTGTCAACTACTCATTGTATAATATTTATATGTGTGGTTCTATTATTTTTTAGATTGCTCCTTTTCTCTTGTTTCAATATACTGAAGGTTTATTTGCCTAAAGGCTGGTTTTATACTCAACCTTTCTTATCTAGCACTCTTGTTTACCAAACCTTTTCATCTTTTCCAAATATATTTTTACTGGTACCTATTACTTTGTTTTGCTCTTTGTCTGAGCAACTACAATAACCAACTTGAGTTAAGTTCTGGGGGTAGAATCCAGGAATCTGTCTTGAAGCTACCACTAGAAAGATGACTACAGCCAAGTTCATACCATGTCTCTTTTACTTACCACACAAATCCCTTCCTTTTTGACTGGCTTTGTAATTCTGAGTCTGTTTACCATCAGTAACCCAATTTTTCTTCCACTGAGGCTGGATGAGTTCTGAAAGAACTTACTGGACACAAAACAGATGCCACCCTATGCAGCACTTTAAATTCAAGCCTAATGAGACCATCACCCTGAAGACAAGAGGGTCTGGGTACATCAAGGAGAAGCGGGTCCATCAATTTTCTGATGTCATTTAAGGAGCTTTTACCTTAGGGGAAAATACTTCTTTTTCTCTCTTCTTGTGGTAACTGAGATTGCTGTTTGAGGCCTATTTATAATGAGGGTTAGGATGGGAATTAGGCTGATACATAAATCTCTCACTCTTGCTATTTTTGTAGAATCTCTCCTAGCTATCGATCTCCACCCCATTTATGGGAACCTTCAGGATTTTGCAGAGACCTTGATCTATCTGGGGAGGCTTTTTCCAGTGAGTGGGAAAATGACGCTGAGGAATTCAACGTATACTCTTTAGGGCCACAGCTGCAGAGCAAAAATTCTGAACCTTCGAGTAGGAAGGGATATTTGAGTCCTGTAACACCATTCCTACCAAGAGTCAATTCCAGTCAATTCTAATCCAATCCAATTCAGTCTGATTTAATTCCTAGCCCCAGGAATTAGCTTCTTACCATAAGATCTAGATTTAAAAGCTGAAAAGGACCTTAGAGGTCCAATTATCTTATTTTAGTTTTAAATAATATTTTATTCCCTCCCCAATTACATGTAAAAAGCAATTTTTAAAAAACAATTAAAAAAAAGTTTTGACCAATGACCCCATTTTAAACATGAGAAAACTGAGGCCCAGAGAAGTTCCATGATTGGCTCAGGATCACACAACTAGAGTTTGAGGTAGGATTTGAACATAGGTCTTTTTACTGCAAATCCAGCACTCTTTAGTATATTGTGTTGCCTTTCTCATACAACATGAGTTCTACTGAGTGACTGTGGCCTGCATCACTACTGGGATGCTGACTGTCTTGCCCTTTAGGATATTGTTAAGGTATAGATTTCCTTGAGCTGATGACTTTAAATGTGTTGAAGAAACAATGAGCCAGGGCCTCCATGGACATTCAACCAGATTCAACCAGAGTCAGTGACCTTCCACACTAAGATCATACCTAGTTCTCCTCCTCAGAGTAATCTGGAGTTCTTTGTTACATTTTCTCCTGGGATCAGGAAGCAGAAGTTTTTGGTTTTTTAAAAAGTCCATTTGTTACTTTTTCTACTTCTCATCCTTAAGTACCAAAATAGTATTTGAACCAGGACCAGGTAATTTTTAAAAGTTCCTTCTTTTTTATGTTGCTATTCCAGGCTGAGAAATAGAATATATGTAAATCCGATCCAGATAAGAATAAGAACAATTAATTTACATTTCATAAGAACTTCCAAAGAGGTAGTTCCCATATTAAACATCCCCTGGAAGTGGGGGAATCATCCTAGGGCCTTTATCTACCATCTTTTATTCCTTGGCTTGAAAAAATTCTAAAAATTTAACTGTTTTGCTAATTAATATTTGGTATGTGTACTTAAACTACTTTTTAAAAAATCAAACGTTTTATTGGCAGCACTTCCAATTTTTCATTTTTGTAACTGAACTGCCACCTGATTGGTAGTTAATGTAACAAAAGAAAGGGACATAAAGGAGGGGATTACTTTTTCCTCTGAATGCAACAATTTAATTGATGACAAAACTTGACATCTTAACTCTCCAATATTTAACAGATGATAATACTTTATGAAGCATTCCTTCAATTAATATGTATGGTTAATCTCCAGCATGAAAATTCTGATGAAGAATGGACTCCAAAGGATTTTTACCAGAATCATTATGCTTCATAAGGGATGAGCTCATTCTGAGGGCATTTCCACATTAATTACATTTACGAACATCCTCACCAGTACGCATTATTCAATGTTCTACAAGGTTTTCTAGATTAAAGCTTTCTCAAATACATTATAATCAAAAGATTTCTAGCCAATATGAATTTTCTTATATGTATCAAAGCTTTTATATCAGCCTGAAAGATGTATAACATTCATTACATTCAAAGAATCTCTCCAGTATGAATCAATTTCTGGTGCTTCAGATTCCTACTCTAGGTGAAAGCATTCCTACATTTATTTCACTGAAAGGATTTCTCTTCAGTATGAATTCTTAGATGACTAACACAGGTTACACTATTGCTAAGGACCTTATGAAATTTATTACATTCAAAGAATTTTTCTTCAGTATGAATATCCTTGAGAGGTTATTAGTTGGTATATTGGATAGAGCATAAAACTTAAGAATCAAGGAGCCCTAGCCTGGTGCTATCTGGGCAAATCACTTAATATTTCTTAGTGTCAGGAAATAAGACAATGTTATAGATAGGTTGTGATCCACAT
This sequence comes from Sarcophilus harrisii, assembly GCF_902635505.1. Lineage (NCBI taxonomy): Eukaryota > Metazoa > Chordata > Mammalia > Dasyuromorphia > Dasyuridae > Sarcophilus > Sarcophilus harrisii. Next base: position 33,479,601 of record NC_045427.1, read on the forward strand.
TGGTCGATGAAGTTCTCACATGGCTGGAATCACAAATCCTGGTTATGATGATGAATGAGTCCACTTATGTCCTTTGTTTTCTACTCAAATTGAAATTCATCACATTTAATTGTGAACATTCAGTTTTGTTTTTCTGCTGAAGGCTTTCCTAATTTCCTTATATTGAAATGGTCTACAGTAGAAGTTCTCTTTTTTTTTTTTTTAAAGCAATGAGCTATTTCTGAAAGTTTTCTCACATTTACTTATATTCAAAGGGGTTCTCTCTATTATGAATTTTGTCATATGCAACAAAGTTTGGACTATAAACATTTCCTCTTTCATTCCATTCAAAGAGCTTCATCCCAGCATGAGTTTTTTTATGTTCTTTAAGGTTTCCACTCCATTTGAAAGCTTTCTCACATTCGTCACACTGAAATGGCTTCTCTTCAGTATGAATTTTCTTATGTCCTTTGAGATTTTCACTACGGGTAAAAGCTTTCCCACACTCTTCACACTGAAAAGGTTTCTCTCCAGTATGAATTCTCTTATGTTTATTAAGATCTCCTCTCTGACTGAAAGACTTCTGACATTCATTACAATGAAAGGGTTTCTCTCGAATATGAGAGAATATTTGATGTCGAGCTAAGCTCTGGTTATTGGTGAAGGCTTTCTCACATTCATTACATCCAAAAGGAGTTTCACCAGTGTGAATTCTCTTATGCGTATTAAGGCTTCCCTTCCGGCCAAAGGCTTTCCCACAATCATTGCATATATAGGGCTTCTCACCAGTATGAATTCTCTGATGTTGCACCAAGAATGAGCAATATCGGAAGCCTTTTCCACATTCACTACATTCAAAGTGTTTCTCTCCAGTATGGGCAATCTTATGTGCATTAAGGCCTCCCTTCTGGCTAAAGGCTTTATCACACTGATTACATTTATAGGGTTTCTCTCCAGTATGAATTCTCTGATGTCGCATAAGGGATGAACGGTGCCTGAAGGCTCTCCCACATGCATTACATTGAAAGCGTTTCTCTCCAGTATGAGTTATTTTATGAGTATTAAGGATTCCCTTCTGGTTGAAGGCTTTTCCACATTCATTACAAATAAAGGGTTTCTCACCAGTATGAATTCTCTGATGCTGCATAAGAGAAGAACTGTACCTGAAGCCTTTTCCACATTCATAACATTTAAAAGGTTTCTCTCCAGTATTATTATTATTATTAATTACTCTACGTTTAGTAAGGTAAGAGGTGCTGTTGAAAGCTTTACCATATGTATTCAATACATATGGTTTCTCTTGAGAATGAATGCGTTGATGTCGAGTTAGGTGTCTATTACTGCTGAAGACTTTTCCACATTCATTACATTCAAAAGGTTTCTCCCCTGTATGAATTCTTTTATGTGTTTTAAGGTTTCCCTTCTGGCTGAAGGCTTTTCCACATTCATTACATATATAAGGTTTCTCACCAGTATGAATTCTTTGATGCACAATAAGACGTGAATTGTTACTGAAGGCTTTCTCACATGCATTACATGGAAAGAGTTTTTCTTCAGTATGGAATATCTTATGTGTATCAAGGTTTTCTTTCTGGCTAAAGGCTTTTCCACATTCATCACATACAAAGAGTTTCCCTCCAGCATGACTTCTCTGATGTATGGTGAGATTTAAGATGCTATGAAAAATTCTGCCACATTCATTACATTTCAGAGGTCTTCCTCTAGTATGTGTTCTATAGTAATGAAGTAGATTTGACTGATAATTGAAGGGTTTCCTATACTTACTATATTTACAAAGTTTCTTTCCTAATTCAATTCTATTATATTTAATTAGATCTGAAAATTGTTTGAAACTCTCTCCAAGTGTATCATACTTATGGAGACTTTCTCCTCTAGGAAAACTCAGTTGTGGAATGAGGAAAGACCCTAGAATGAGCTTTCTCCCAAATATATTATAGTTGTGAGTGACAGGCACCTGCCTTGTCTGTCTCTCTTGGTTTCCCATTTGTCTCTCTAACCTGACATTATGATCCCAACCTTCTCCCAAACTGGAATTCCAGGGACCCTCCTTTGTGAGTAATTCATTGGATGATTCTCCCATAGAAATATATTGCTTTGGAACTGATTCCTCGATTTCATATCCTGTCTTCTGAATAAGGGAATCTGTAAGAAATGGAAAAATATCAATCTTCACTGCTGCCTTTGCTAGGAGAAAAAAAGTGCTTTTATACTAAGTTCTAGATTTCCCCTTCTTCAAAATGAATTATTGGTCTGGAAAAAGTGGAACATTGAGGGAAGTGAGGGACAGCAAAGGGAAGGTAAGAGTTAAAAAGCACTTAATCACCCAGAACTTAATGAATTACATTCTAGGGTACACAAAAACTTTATAGATTTCATCAGAGTACAAATATTGGGAATTATTGGGAAAATGTGTCAATATTTAGAAATAAGAAAAATATTAATTCTGAGAAATAAAGATAAGATTGAAGGAAATCTTCATTAAAATTCAAAAATCTACTATAAAAAGAAATGATTTATAAGCACAAATATCCTTATGAACAATATAGAATGATGCTTCACTTCTGTGGGGAAAATTTGATGTTATAAAGAGTCAGACAAAGATTTTTTATTCATTAAAACTAGAGAAATATGAATATAAAGAAATATAGCTTAAAGGATACCAAAGACATAATGGATTGCACTGGAGAAATTATAGTTGCAAGGGTTATGATATCTCATGACTAAAGACATTTTATGAATGAAGATGATAAATGTGCTTTTAAAAAATCACATAAACATTTGAACAGTGAGTTGTGATTTAAAGTGAACTATAGATTTCACTGGGAAAATGTAGAGAGTCTATTGATTTTTAAAAGGATAGATGAATCACTGAGAATCAGGAGGTTCTCATTTAAGGTACCAAAATATTTAAGAATATAATATAGGAAACTGAGAAGAACCTAACTTAGAAGTCTGAGAAAAAGTAGGAACTTTTCTGCCAACGATAGTTTGAAAAGGAAATGTTGAAAAACTTTGAACCTGCTTTGGTATTCTAGTGAGCTGGTTGGCTAGGTTTATCTGTCTAGTTTAAAGGAATTAACTTGTGTTCTGTTGCTGTGAGCATTGACAAGATAGCATCTATGTGAATGAATAATTGGGGTGGTCTGTATATCCCAGTTATAGTTAATTTCATGATTTTTGCAGTTCTTTGGTTCAAAGAGAATGGTTATCCATAACAAGTAAAATTTTTAGAAAATGGGAAGATTTCTTTGAAATCCTGCAGAACAGAGTGAGCAGAACTAGAACAATTTACAATATCACTATAAGAAAAACAACTTGGAAAGACTATAACATTCTGATCAATGACATGAATATATATGAATCCAGAAAATTAAAGATGAAACATGTTACTCACTTCCTGCTGGAAAGAGAATGTACTCAAGATTTTGATAAAGACACAGAGTTTGGAGTAGAACTAAGATGGGAAATGGTTTTGTTGACATAGTCTGTGAGAGGGGTGTATAGTTTTACATTATAAGAGTGATCACATTGAGGGACTCCAGGTGTATATTGTCATCTTATATCTAAACCTAGCTAACTATCTACTATCTGATTTCTGTGTTCCAGCTCTAAGGTTGATATGGAATATCACTGGAGAAAATAATAAAATTGAGTTAACTAAACATACAAATTCAGGTATGTAACCTTAGCTGAGGCCCTGCTTCCACTCAACAATTCTGCTGTGGTTCTTATGTTCTGCACAACAGTCTTATTTCATTCCTTTATATCTAATTCCACAAGGACTATTCCTTGTCTTCCTCCAAACACCCTAGGTTTCCCTACCCCCACACTTATATCAGGTGATGTAGGCTCTTACTTCAATGAGAAAAATGAAACCATCTGACACAAGCCTCCATTCTTTTCCTCAAATTTTCTCAACATGATCATTCTTGTCTTCCTCTCTGCTAATCACGGAAGTAATATTCTTACTTATTAATGTAATTCTGCTTCTTCACTTAATTTCACTCCCTATCCATTTCTCCCCTAAGTTTTCAATTAATGTTTTCTCTCTAGCAATGTCAGCTTCTCATTTTGCCACCAATTCTTTCATTCATTGACCTGCAAATATGCTCAGGTCTCTTGAATTTTTAAATTAAAATAAATCCCTCCCCAATACCTTCTCTTGATTTTTCTGGTCAGTGTGCTTCTACCATAATTCTTCTAAATTCCGGGGACTTTTCTCAAGCCTTATTTGTCAAGGCCTCTCCACAGTTTTGATCACTGTCGGCCACTCTCCCTCCTGCTGGAGACTCTCTCCTCCTATGGCTTCAGATACGCCTCATAACCCTGCTCCATTTCCTTACTGGCTCATCTGTTTTCTGACACCTTGTTGTGGGTCTTCTAAAAGGACTAGGCATTGACTCTCTTTTTTTCACCAACACTCTCTCTTACTTGCCTTCCATATCTATAAAGATGGATTCCCAATAAGGAGCAATTATGCTACAAGGGAGAGAATAGAATCCTGGCTCTGCCACTTACTCCCTATAGGATTGTGGGCAAGTCATCTCATCTCTCTGGATTCCATTTCCTTACTGGCAAAATGAGGGGGCTGGTCAAGATGGGCACTGGCAACATTAAATCTACAATTCTAAGAACAGAGAGATGAGTACATGGCAGGGAATCTTGGGAAGGACTGATGGCCAAGTTGTTGAAGGATAGATCACTAAGATGCTCACAGGTGAAGCGCTTTAGGATGGGCACAGAAGGCGACAAGAAATCCAGGATCTCAGAGTGAGACTACCTAGTCCAATAATCACCTTCACAACATCCCTAGTAAGTGAACTTTTAGTCTGGCCTAAAAACCTTCAGTGGAAGGAAATATAAAAAGAGCACATTTCAATGTGGGGAGGCGCTAATGGTTAGGAAGGTTTTCTTTTCATCAGGCCTATATATGACTTTCTAATTTCCAATCTGCTGTCATCAGGAGTCAAGATTTCTGCTTCTTAATGATGGTGGTAAATACTATATATGCAGGCTGCTTCAATGATGTAGTTTAGCAGGACAACCAAGGTGTGATCACTCTGCCCACTGCTCCAAAGCCTGGGGCTGAAGTTGTATATCTGAGTCTTCCATAACATAGGTAACATTAGTTTGACAAGGAGAAAGGAAAAGCTGGAGAAGAATTGTGACCATAAATATGACAATGAAAGGGTTTTTTGAGGAAGGTTGATTACCAAATGGCAAGTATGGATAGATTCCAGATAGTCCCACAATGAACAATGAACAGAGTATGATATAATCTGGGTACACCAGGTCTAGAGGGCAGCCTATCACAAGGTTATCAATGCCATTCCTCCTGCTACTGGGGCCTTATGCTCACTGTCACCAGGGCACAACGATATCTCTCTGCTCTGTGAGATAAGATTGAATCCTTCTATAGCAAAAGACAATGATCAAGATAAATCTTTCTTCTGAAACAGCTATATTCTTGTCTCTCTCACTCTTCACCATCACCTAAAGCTATTTTCTCTCTGAACTCCTCTTCACTTGCCCCTTCTGGCCCAATCCAGATATTTCCAGGTAGGTTTTATGCTTTCTCTTGAGCACACTAAAATGTTCCCATTAAGAAGCTGTAATACACTGCCTTGCAAACTGATTTCCTTCCTCTGATAGTGTTCCACTTTGTCAATGTCCTTCCTAAAATGGGGTGCCCAAAGCTGAACACAATATTCCACTTGTGGTCTGACCAAGGCAGAGTCCAGTGAGAACCTCACAGAACCCCAGAGTGGGAAAGGATCCCAGAGGCCACCAATTCCAACCTAAACCAGACTGAGAAGCCTGTCTGAAACCTCCCTAAGAAATGTCAAGAGGTGAAATATAGCAGAGGTGGAACAAGATGAAGATGAGAGAAAGCCTTTGGGAAAAGCCAGGGACTAGAGGGAGCCTCAGTCTGAAGCTGCATCATCATTCTAATCAGCTGGGTGACCATGAACAAGACAAACCCCTTGAGGCTCAGCTTCCTCTGCTGTAAAATGGGAAGATTGATGCATGATTCACCTTACAAGGTGGAAAAACACAGTGAAAGCTATAAAGTTCTATGTGGATGAAAACTAGCATGACTACCATGGAGTTCCATAGCAGCCTTAAAGATTATGGTCATGAAACAGTTGAAAAGAAGACAGATTTTAGTTTTTCATAAGAGAAAGAGACCAGAGGAAATGGAAACAGTGTAGATGGCAGATTGGGGGTGGAGTTGAAGAAAAATGCAAGGTAAAAAAAAAAAAGAGTTTGTTTGTGTCAGTTTTAAATACAGCTTGAATATATAGTTATATCTGAAAATAGAAGGAAAGGAAACTTTGAAAAGAGAGAGATTAAAGATGCCAGGGGAGAAGGTATGAAAGGAAAGGTGTGTAGGGAGAGGTGTTACCATTAGAAATAAGGACATCTCTTCTGGAGACTGGAGAATATGGACAAAGGGAGCCATTAGCAAAGTGACAGATGTCAAAGAGGAGAGAACCCAGATTGACAACCACAGCTCTTCTTCAGAGGCTGGAGAGACTCAAGGGAAAATATCCTTACAAATATCCTTAAATGATTCCATCTGCTTGGCTTTCACTCACCTAGATAAGTGCTGATCAGGACTTCACTTTCTGTCATCCACGGGGCTTCTCTTCTTTCTAGATGGGAGATCACATCTGGTTTGGAAACTGGAAGCCCTGCTCATAGGAATAGAAATGGTAAAATGCTGAGGAATTCAGTGTTACCTTCTTCTCCCTTTAGGGCATGCTAAGAAGACCCAGAGGATGTGACAAAGATGTGCTCCCAGGAAGCAGTGAGGATGGATAATGGGAATGATCTGGCCTTAAAGAAAGCATGTTCATTTAAAGGTATCTGTGTTATGTTATGTTCAATCAGCAAATGACACCAAACTGGGAGGGGAAGCTAACAGCCTGGATAATAGCTGGGATTAAAAAGAATCTTAACAGACATCTCTACTGAATCTAAAGTAAGATGAAATTCAATAAGGATAAGTAGAGTCTTACACTAAGGAATAAAAAAAACAGCTCCATAATTACAAACTGGGCAAAGCAGACTGCCCATTGCTTCTGATATGTGGTCCTGAGTAAGTCAATAAAATTCTCTCTGCCTCAGTTTCCTACTCTAAAAAATGAGGATAAGAGCATCCACCTCCCAAGGTTATCATGAAGATAAATGAGATAGCTGCCAAATGCTTTATAAACTTTAAAAGTACCATGTAAGTGCTAGCTATTTATTATTATTATTATTTATTATTTTACAGGAATCTCCCCATTTACATTACATAAATTCAGTACATTATATTGCATGTATTCATGACAATATCTCTGCATATAAAGTCAAAACGCAGTGAAACATTGCAGACATCCCACCACTATTAGGAAATAAGAAGGCGAAGACATGGATGGATGATGACTCATTATAGAAAAACTGTCCTTACCGAGGAAGACAAAATTCTCGTAGTTCTCCAGCATCACATCCCTGTACATGTCTTTCTGGGCAGGTTCCAAGCGGTCCCATTCCTCTTGGGAGAAGTCCACAGTCACATCTTGGAAGGTGAGTGATACCTAAAATGTCAAATCATGTTTGTGCTCACCTAGAGACCCTCCTCAAAAGGGAAAACAAGGAGGATGTGAAGGTGGCAGAATGGAGAAGATATCACAGCACAAGGGTTTGAAGTATTCTTGTTTCACTTGTGTACTTCATTATTTTTAAAATTTTATCAAATTCTGCATCATATAGGAAACTTTGCTTTAGTACTCAAAGTCAGCCTTACAAATCATTTTCCAAACTGGTCCCTTATATATTATATGTTTTATTCATGTATGGCACTGTTCCTTCTCTATATGAACATTTTGGATGCTCATGGAGTAATAAAAAGAATCTTTAAGTAAGAAAAATTATCAAATTCACCTTAAGAAGAGATACAGAATCTTAGTGAAAAACTTGGGAAAGAGAGCCTGTTTTGGGGATCAGAAAGAGAACTGCTATTCAAATAAATGTACTGAAAAGTCCTGTTTGATAACAGAGCATTGGCTACAAGGCACTGTGGAACATAAATTCATGTGAGTAGGACTGTTTTCAGTTTAAAAGGTTCTATCTAATGAGACATTACAAACCAATGGGAAGATTCTATAAAAGGACTGGTGGGTAATATTTGACATAAAGGTAGATTTTTGGGGTTTCAGCTCACAAGTTGTAGAGGAAGCACTGATTTAGGACACCAAAGGGAGGAGGAAGATTGGGGGAGTAAGAAATGACCAGATGAAGATAAGAGCAGGAGTTGGGGACAGAAGGCACATGAGGAGATGGGAAAACTTGCTAAAAGAAAGAATACAGTAAACTGACAGGGATTGAGTCAGATGAGAGGGTATGCTAGTGTCTGCAGCTGCTGGAAGTCTTTAAAAGAGCTGAACTCTGCTCAATTTGCTGTTCAACAGAGGTCTCTGGGTTTACTGCTTTCTAGTAACATCTATAGCCTGAGAGAGAAAACCTCTCAGGGGCATTTGTTACCTTCTACTGCTTTCTCTGGTTTGAGGGGGATAAACAGCAAGGGAAATTCAGGCCTTGAATCTAGATTGCTGTGATAAGTAGTTTGGATGTTTCTAAGAGCTAGCTGGATAAAACAGAATCCCTTGCTATCTGAAGAGCTGGAGGAGGGAAAAGACTGGATGACTGTATCACTGTCTACAGCTTTAGAAGAAGCTCCTCAAGTACCCCAGATCTTACCTGAGAAGTTTGGCAGTTCTCTAGCTTAAAGGGAACATCCTGTCTTTGAAAGTTTATAATATTTTTTCAGGATCTTGTCAACAGTGATTTTATGCTAAAAGAATTTGTCACTGCTTCAGCACTAGAATAGCAGAGAAGTAATTCTGTCCACTTTAATGAATTGTAAGGACCAGAAAGGAAGTATTTAGGCAAGAAGTGATTTTTAGTAAATGGTGCATAATTCAGACTATTCTTTAAGGAGACCAAGGACCTCAAGGCCTGCCATGCATTGTTTTGAGTTGGGCATATGGTTTTCCTCCCTTACATGCCTGCCTCTTTGCTAAATTTACATAATATATATGTGCCCATCCTCCCCAACAGATATGTACATTGGCTAATGGATGGACTTTATTGAATATTAATGTTCTTACATTCTATTCACTAAATGCTATTATATTCTTTTTTCAGCCTCATAATTTAGAGATGATTCATATTTAAGTGTCAATGGTATCACTGTGACTGATGTATCAATTGATGGGACACTTCGGTGAATATTCAGGCACAACACTGGCAAGTAGTGAGATCATAATCCTCCACATCAGACACCATCTTCCAGGCTATAGTGTCCAAGTGAGTGGGACTATGGCCAAACTTAAGCTATACTTAGAAACTCCCAAATCCCAAATTGACAAATTAAACATGTTGATCATACTATTTTCTAATCAAGTACACCATATCAATTATTCTCCATTATTGATCATGACTTTTTGGTCAAAAATGGTATTACAGAGTACAAATTCTCTCTTGTCTTCTCATATACAAATCTTGTAACCCTGTTCTATTCCAAATCACTACTATCTTGTGCCAAGTACATATACATAATATTTAAGAAGGATAAACTGATCAAGGAATGTTATATATTTTAAAGACACACATAAAAGTGTATACAGGACACACATATATTTATATATTTTTAAAAATCTTTTATCCCTTGTCTCTTCATCTGCTCTCTCTCAAAAAATTACCTTTTTTAAAGACAAAGAAAAAATCTAACCAAATATGTGAAAAAACACTACAATTATAAACAGTATTACATATGTTCTCCCATTTATGCATGGGGATAATATTTGTACCATTAAATTATAAAAACTATAAAGGATGGTCATGATGTCAGAAGGCAGACATGGGAATAAGAGTGGTATTAAAAAGCATAATAAAATGAACAAAAGCAAGTAGGCAAGACTGTGTGAGACATTCACAAGGGTAAGTGAACAATCTAGTTTGGAAAGGAATAGGAAGACACTAAAAAGATAAGATGATGCCAAAATACATACGCCATCCCAAAATTTTTGAACTTGATTTTGAAAATTATAAGCACCAAATCTATTTTGAATAAATCAAAGGAAAAGCATTTGTTAAATAATAACTGTGCAGTCGTTTTTTAAAAAAGGGTAAACATGTATACAAAAAGGCAGTGGCTCCCCATCTCCAAGGAACTTATATTCTAACTGGAGGAAATGACATATATTGGGAAGGATGCAGAGGCCAGGGAAATGGGGTTATGGTCTGGAGAGTCTCAGGCATGGTAAATGGATCCATAAGTTAAGTGACAAGCCTTTTCTTCAAGTAAAGGTACTATTGATTGATTAATGTGTTCAGGAGAAAGGTGAAAGTGAAGGAGATGGACAAATGATACACTCCCATGTGGAGCAGGCCTATGGCAAGGTCTAAATAGGGGATTAGATAATATGTGAAGAAACATGGTCTGATCTGGGGTACAGTGCTGTGTAGATATGATGACCTAAGTATGTTCAGCTATCAATCGATATGGCTTAGCCCTTGAGCAGGAGTTGAAAGGGACATAAGGTGTGCTAGTCAACTCCTAACAACTCTCATAAACTTTCAGTGTGAGCAACTGGCAAAAGTTACAAATCAGAGCTTGATTTGAGAAAGTGAGAGATGTTAAGGTAGAGTAAACCTACAAGTGTGTGGTGAATACTTTTTTTGTTTTTTTCAGAGATTTAGTTGCTAAGTACTTAGCAGACAGTTGGATGTATGGATGGGTCTTTGCTTTTGGGTGAACATCAGGAGACAATATTGGTGTTTAAAAAAAAAAAAGATGTTTTTAAATTAAAAGCACCTTGGGGTTACTGAAAATATTATGTAACTTTCTAAAAGCAAGAAAATTCATTCTCTCCTATTCAGTTTCAGTCTTAGCTCACTGTCAGAAGTATATGTCCAAAATACACATATTGATGTACTGTCTTGAAGGACTGTTCATACAACTTAATATCATATTTTGGACAGTAATGATTCTTAATTATTTTTTTTTTCCTGTAAAGACTAGTCAGCTATTTCCTTGAATGGCCATGTATGGATGAGTGAATCTGTAGTATTCTGTGTTTCAATGAAATTAGCATATCAGATGGGGTTCTTTTCAGCAATGAGATGACTGAGGCCAGTTCCAATGATCTTGTGGTGAAGAGAGCCATCTAGACCCAGAGAGAATATGGTGGAAACTGAGTGTAGATCACAACATAGAATTTTCAATCTTTTTGTTGTTGTGTGCCTGCATTTTGTTTTCTTTCTCATGTTTTTCCTTTTTGATCTGATTTTTCTGGTGTAGCACAATAATTGTATACATATATTGGATTTAACATATATATTTTTAACATGTTTAACATATTTTGGATTATCAGCCATTTGGGGGAGTAGGTGAGGGGAAGAGGGGAAAATTTGGAATACAAGATTTTGCAAGGGTCAATGCTGAAAAATTATCCATGCATATGTTTTGAAAATAAAAAAGCTTTAAAAAACAACTAAAAAAATTAGCACATCATGCACAACAGGAATATTTGGAGGCCCTTACTATTTAAATAGAATTCCTTTCCCATTTGTATTCTGCACAGAATATCTTCTATGTCATTATTAAGCAACTTAACCTTAGCATGCAGCTTTCTGTTTAAGGCTTTGAATATGGTTGCTTCTATTAAGGAAATTTTTTTTTTTAAAGCAATCAGGATTGAATGACTTGCTAGGAATTCACGGCTAGTAAGTGTTTGAGGACAGATTTGAACTTAGGTCCTTCTCACTCCAGGATTGGTGCTCTATCCACAGCATTCAAGAAGTATAAAATATTAATATGTATTAAACACATCTCACTGGAGAAAAGTATCTTAGATGGCATTTTCTGTGAGTCAAGTGTTTGTTTTTTTTTTTTTTTAAATAATCAGCAAACAGATTTTTAGAAAGGCCTGGAAAGATTTACATGAACTAATGCTGAGTGAAACAAACAGAACCATAAATACATAACAGCAATATGTGATGATCAACTGTGAAAGATTTGGTTTTTCTCAGTGGTTTTGTGATGCAAAGCAATACCAACAGACTTTGGCCAGAAATTGCCATTTGCAACCAGAAAAAGAACTGATTGGAATGTAAATCAAAACATGCTATGTTCACTTCTTTTTTCTGTTTTTTTTTCCTCTCCCATTGTTTTCCATGCTGTACTTTGTGATACATTATGTGAATGTGAATATGGTGTACTATAGAAAAGAGTTTGTAAAAAAGCTTGAGCTATTCTCATGTGTTTATCAAGGATTCTCATATTTAATATAAAGTTCACCACAGACTTTGGATCAGTAATGATTAGAATCACAGGTTCATGGAGTTATAGCTGGAAGGGATCTTCCAGATCTTCTAGCTCAACCCTCTCATTTTATAGATGAGGAAATTGAGACTCAGAAAGTTTAAATGACTTGCCCAAAGTCACATAGTGAGTAGCCAAGTCAGGATTTGGTCCCAGATTCTGAGGCCAAGCCCTTTCTCACTGCACAATCCTGTCTCCTCTTCATCACATTTAAAAAATAATAGCATCTGTGATATCTTTCTAAACATTTGGTATGAATGAATGAAAAAAAAAAGCACTTATTTAGTGTTTACTCTGTGCCAGGCACCATACTGAACACATGATGCAAATATAAGCAAGGAACTTACACTCTTAATTAGGGAGGACAACACATAGTATCAGAAAGAGGCTCAATGGTTTATGTTGGTGGCCACCTGGTTTGTAAATGAGTAAGAAAACTTGTGACCTGGATTCTAGGCCAAATGTGACAAAGGCTTACCTATAAATACAGGATCCAGGAGGCAGGGTCTAAGGTCAGATAAGTGGAGGAGGAGGAAAAAGAGGAAGAGGAGAATAGCCACAGTGTGGACAGTATGATTTGGAAATGGTTCCTTTCTCCAACTATCTTGAAAACCATTACCTTGATGCTTCCCAATTAGTCTCTCCTAGCCTATATTTCTTGTTATGCTTTTAAAATCCATACCTTTTGTTTTTACATCAAATTAATTTCCAAATACATTCTACCCTGTCCCCTACCCAGAAAACCTTTCTTCATGAAAAAAAAAAAAGTAAGAGAGAAAAAAGATGCTATTCGATAAAACCAAATAAGTCACTGATTGTGACAGGATGTGAATGACAAGTTTTTAAAAAGTGCTTGGTAAGCATTGGGAATACAGATACAAAAAGAAAGGAAGGTTCTGCTCTTGAGCTTAGCAACATGGTCAATAGCTGGAGGGCCAGGTCAGAGGTAGAGGCAGCATCTGGAGGGCATGACAGAAAGCTGACAAGAATGCTTATGGTTGGGCCTGTGGTCACCTACCATGGAAAACTCCAACCAATCAAAAGGTCATACCCCAAGGGGTGAACCTCTTGATAATGAGGTAAGATGATGCCTGAAAACAACATGGTTGAATCTGGAGTTCCTTAGACATGGGAATATAAGTGATATTCCATACCCACAATTCATTAACTTTGCAAAGACAATATGGAGGGAAGGTAGTGTTGCTTACCATTTAAAAAACAGTATATATAAAAACATACTTCTTGTTAGAACTTTGTCATACATTAAGGTGTTACAATGAAGACTTGAAATTTTTTCACCCTTGTGAGTTATAGATTTAATTTAATTTGGACTCTAGCTTTCATTAATGTACTGTGATTAAATAATCTTTTTGTGACTAGTCTACTGCAATGGATAAGGGACCAAAAGAGCCCAAAATGTAACCTATGTTGCTTTTGATTAACTCTTTAGGATATTCCTTTTATCTTCTAATCCCTCAGAAATCTTCCCTTCCAGAGCCTATTGTTATATATCATCTCTTTTGGTAGCAAAAATAAATTGAAAAAATACTTATTAAGTGTTTATTATAAGTCAGGCACAGTGTCAAATTATGGACATGCAAGTACATTCAAACAAAACTGTTAGTGCCCTCAAGGAGTTTACAATCCAAGGGGCAAGGCAACAAATAAAGGGGAACTACAAAAGGAGAGTAAAGGTAGAAATTTGTCTATAAGGTTTCTATGCCCTAACACACGATCGGTTTTTTTTTTTAATGTACCATACACAGTTGAGAAATAAGTAAATTTCTTTATTTCAAATTCAGTAATAGGCAAGCATCATATCTAACTTTTAAAAAATTATATTTCCTTTCTTATTTTCGTTTGATTTTTCTAAATCTAAAAGGGACACACTGAAGTCTCCAACTCTTATTTCTCTGTATTATTAATTCTTCAAGAACGTAGATATCATGCTATTTGATACATATTTTGAATGTATATTAGCTCATTTGTCATAGTGCTGTTAAGGAAAATATTAATTTCCCTGTTTATCTCTTTTAACTCTATTTTTATTGTTGCTTTGCCTGAGATCATGAATATTATCCTTGCTTTTTAAAATTCACCTGAACCTTTAATATGTTCTGCTTGGGCATTTAAATTTAATTCTGAATTGTTGTTTCAAGTGCATTTCTTATAAAAAACATATTGTTGGACTTTACTCTCTGTTCTGCTACTACTTCTTTCCATTTTATGGACAAGTTCATGTTATTCACAGTTATATCTTAATTGTATATTTCCTTTCATCATATCCTTTTTTGTTCTATCCTTTTCCCTCTCTCTTTATGAAAAAGAAGGTAAAGAGAAGTCTGTTCCAACTCCTCTGCTCCTCCTCACTTCACCAAGCCCAGGCCCTGATCTCTGGTTCTTACTTTTCTATACTTTAATCTACCCTTCATTATGATCAACTCTTCAAAGTTGAAGTTTATTATTCTTTTGAGTATTTCCTGTCCAATTCCATCCTCCCTTTTATGTTTTCCTTACTTCTTTCCTTTTTCTTGCTGTTATTCTTGTTCAATTTAATACATTTTTACACTAAGCTTATTGTATGAATGTATTCATCCTTCTTTAGCTCAGATAAGAATGAGGTCATGAAAAACATACTTTTCTATCCTTTTGTCCATATTTATATTTTCTTCTTGATTCCTTCACCCTTTGCATTATTTCCCTCATTTTTCTTTTTTTTTTTAAACCAAAAAAATTATCACATTCCTTGAATTACCTGAATACCTTTGTAACCCCTAAAGACATTAGGATTCTAAAAGATTATTCACTTCTTCCCTGCTTAGTAGAATATAAATACTTCATCATTCTTTAGCCTCTTTTAATTGCTCAAATATACTACCTTTGTAAGTTTCTTTTGACTTTTATGTTTGTATATGAAGGTTTATACTCAGCTCCAAGCTACTTTAACTTACATGAACTGATGCTGAGTGAAATATCAGGAAAATGTAGACAACAACAGCAAGACTGTATGAGGTTCAACTCTGATAGACTTAGCCCTTCTCCACAATTCAGTGATCCAAGGAAATTCCAATAAACTTTGGATAGAAAATGCTATCCATATACAGAGAAATAACTATGGATACTGAATATGGATTGAACCATATAATTTTCACTTTTTTCTGTTTTTTTTTTCTCATGGTTTTCCCCTTGTTCTGATTTTTTTTTCTCCCAACACAACTCATTTGGAAATATGTAAAAATTATTATACATCTATAACCTAAAAAATTAATTAAAAAGGATTACTTTAAAGAGCTCTACTTTACCAAAGATTAAATGTCCCCTATAGGATTATGTTCAAGTTTTACAGGGTATATTACTCCTGGCCATAACTCATTATCTTTTTTTGTTTTTTTAGAATACCATGTCCCAATATTTTCTATCATTTCTTATAGTTACAGCATATTCTTATGTGATCCTGACTGTGGTTCCTTGGTTCTTGGACTCTTTCTGGCTCCTTGCAGTATCTTTTGGACATTCTACCCAGTAACTAACTATGGCATTCTTGATTGTTTTGAATTGGGGATTTCTTCCAGTAGGTGACTAAAATCTATTTTTTCTGTGTCACTTTACCTTCTGGTTCTAACAGATGTAAGCAGGGTTTTTTTATGGTTCTATAAAATATCACATCTACATTTTTTGGTTGGTTAGGGTTTTCAGGGAGTCTGAATATTCTTAAGTCATCTCTCTTCCAAGTTTCACGTCAGTTGTTTTTGATAGAAAATACTGAGAAGGCGGCAGCTAGGTGGCATAGTGGATAGAACACCAGCTCTGAAGTCAGGATGACTTGAGTTCAAATCTGGTCTCAGACACTTAGCACTTCCTGGGCAAGTCAGTTAACCCCAACTGCCTCAGCAAAAAAAAAAAAAAAAAAAAAAAAAAAAAAAAAATAATAAGAGAGGAAAATAAGTATATGGAACAAAGATAAATAATAGCAACTTGCTATAGTTTAGCAAAATCAGTTGCAAAAATTATATAAGAAGAAAAGTGTTCAAGGATGTTGCAGTTATTTTCCTTGTTGATGTAGTAACATTTCCTGAGAATAAAAGTATATATCTATATTTTGCATAAATGCGTGCTCAGAGCAATCCAAATCTATTTTCTTTTGTTAACAAGTAAAATCTCTCCTGGCTTTTGGAATTGATCTTAGTCTAATTCTTTGTCAGTTTTAGAGGGTCAGCCAAGATCTGCCCTATCTAGTTGCCACTTGGTATTATTCTCCAGAAGTGAGAAATGTGCTTCAGTCAGTGGTTGTCTGTTTTGGATCTCTTTGTGTCTTTGGGATAAGAACCCAAGGCAGAAATAGGAAGCTTTAACTCTTACAAGGCCTAGTTAGACAGCTCTCTTTGTTTCTGGGTCTATTTAATTTTTTGTCATTCTTATCTTAGGGCTCACTTCTGCCAGAATCTGCATGCACACATGTATATATGTGTGTTTATGTATACAAGTATAAGCAATACACACACACACACACACACACATATATATATATATATGCACACACACAGCATACATGAATATATAAAAATACATATTTGTGTACATCACAAATGTGCATAACACATGCTATGCACATGTTATATACATATATGTGTATATGCCAATACATACAAACATGCGTGTCTGTATGTACATGTATAGGCAGACTAATCAATGGATAGAAAGTTGGTCTTGGAGCCAGCAAATTCTGGGCTCAAGTCCCTCCTTCAACATGCTGTGGTAATGTAACTCTGAGCAGGTAGACTTAATTCTAAGAACCCCTGGCAGTGTTCTAAGGTAGTAAGTGGTAGAAAAGCTGCCAGTTTGCATTGGCAGAGAGCATTTCCTCATCATGAGTTTACTATACAAATGAAACCACAAATTTGGTCCAAAAAAAAAAGTTGTAAATAAGTGAAGAGAATTCAATTTTCAAAGATAGGTTCAATAAAATAGAGAAAAAAAAGAATTACCCAAATTCATTTTAAAAATGTAATGCATTAGTATTCAAATTACCAAGAGGATAGTTCATAGAATAATAAAATTCATTCTGTGAATTAAAAGGTCAAGGATTTCTTCAGAAAGAATGAAAAAATAAAAACCAACTCTAGAAATGTTAAGGTGAGAGGAAGCATTAACAAATTTTAATTTATACTATACAGCAGTAATTATCAACTCTCTTTGGTCCTGAATAAAAATATGACCAATGAAAGATACTAGATAAGTAAAGTTAGAAGAAAATATTAAAGAAAACTAACTACTTGAGATAGAACTTTTTATTCATGAATTACTGAGAATAATATATGCTTAAGTTAGCATCTTTTAGCTATGCCATATTCTGTGCAAGTTAAACTGTAAAAAATAAGGAAAATTTCTCCAACAACTATAGATAATTGATAATCTAAAAGTTTTTATTGATACCTTTTATTTTTTATACCACAGACTTCCTTCTCAATTTACTTCTTATAGCAAAAATAAACAACCCCCCCAAAAAAAACCCCAAAACAGCAACCAAATCTGACAAAGTATGAACCATTCTAAACCACAGTCCTTCATCTCTCTATAAGATGTGGTTTACTCTTTGTGCTTTGAAACTAAGACTGGTCCTTATATACAGAGCTCAGCTATTTTATTGAGTTTTTTTTTTTTTATTATTATTCTCAGTGTTTTAGTCATTGTGTATATTTTTCCTCCTACTTCTGCCTTTATCACTGATTCAATTCATACAAGTCTTCTTGTGTTTCTCTGAAGCCCTTATACTTGTTTTGTTTTTTATACATCTGTATAATAAAAATTATTTAGTCATTCCCCAAATGATGGAAACCTAATTAGTTTCCAGCTCTTCACTAAAAAAGTAGGGCTGCTATGAATATTTCAGAACATTCATATTCTAAAGTATTCTCTTTTAATTTGTTTGAAGCCAGTGAGTGAAAGGACATGATACTAAGCTTGTAATTAGATCCCAAAAAAGCAGTATTGCAAAAGATAAAATAGATTTCAATTCTATCAGATAGAAAGCTTCTACATAATTACTTTCTCCCTCTCTCTCTCTCTGACTGTCACATCTCTTTCTCTCTCCTATACACATATACTCAGTTCAAATAAAAATAAGAGATTCAGAGTGGGGTCAATGTAGTGACCAATTATGATTCCAGAAGACAGCTAATGAAGTATGCTACAGACTAACAGAGAGGTGATGGAGAATGAATCATACATAGGTAGATAACAGCAATGTGGAAATCGGCTTTGCATGACCATCCATAATTTTTATAGGGACTTTGCTCTTCTTTTTTTTCCCATGAGGGGAGAAAGTATGAGGGAGAAAAAATGATGCACTTAAAATTTTTGGAAAAGAGATATGAAAAATTTTCAAAATATGAAATGCAAATTATCAACCACCAGCTCAACATTGCTGGTAATCAGAGAGATTCAAATGAAAACAAATATCTTAAATTCCTAAAAAATGGAAAAAGTTCAAGTATTTGTGGGAATGTAAGAAAAAAAGATATATTAACTGCTTAAGATATTATTTACTTTTGCAAATTTGCAAATTCCAAAAATACTTTGCAATTAAGCAAGAAAAGTTATAAAACTGTTCATGTGCTCTGATTCAGTTATTATGTCCCACTAATGGGTATAACATGAAAGAGGTTACTGCTAAAAAGAAAATATTTGCACAAAAATATATATAGCAACACTATTTGCAATAGGAAAAAAAAGTGAAAACAAATTGTCATTTCAAAGACTGTATAATACTCTGCTATAAATAATGATAAATACGGTATAATTTATATGAAACAGTATAAAAGGCAAAATTAAAAGAACACCATATACAATTCCTTCAACCATGTATAAGAAAACAAATTTAAATGGCAAACAAATGAGATCAAGAACAGCATTTATTAGTGGAAAGAATGTTGGTTTGGGGGAGTTGGAGGACCTAGGCTATAGCAATTATTACCTAGGGGACCCTAAACAAATTTCTTCACCACTCTAGGCCTGTTTCTTTATCTGTAAAATAAGGCAAGTGGACCAGATGGCCCATTAGGTATCTTACAATTTTAAATCTATAAATACTGAATGGCATTAGTAATAACTTATAACATATCCCTTTTTAACCACTAAAGGACCAGGGCTGCAAGGACCAAGGTCACAAATACTCATTTATGTTGTTTCACTTACCTTTTTTCCAAAACTACACACTGTAGGGGGTTCAACTGGGAGTAACTCATGGGTATCTATGATGCATCAAAACAAAATTTATCAATACAGTTATTTTTAAAATTAATTTTGGTGAGTATATTTTCTGTGTCAACAAAACTTTAAAGAAGGGCAGCAGGCCCCTTAGACTTTAGTACTAAGAATGAATAAATAAATTCTCAAAGGGAAGGATAAAGATACAAGGCAAATGGGGAACATTCCACAGAAGACCAGAGCAGTAGGACTGGAACACATGTAGAAATAGTTAAGGTTTAGTCCCTGATGAGTAAGACACCACCTTCTTTAGGCTTTGATTTCTTCAGGAATCAAATTAGGGGTGATTTTTAACACTGTGACAAGTTCTAATAATCTATGAACTAACGTTATATCTTATGTCAGAAGCACCAGTCTTCTGAGGCAAGGAAAACTGATGATCAAACGCCTGAATGCAACTATAAACAAAATAGAGGACAAGGGAAATAGAGATCCACTCTTTGAGAAAAGGAATGATATTTCAAAAAAGAGGAAATCCTTACTTACCTGGGATGTGGGTGGTAAGAGACCAGAAGTCATTTCCATCTCCTCCTTGATTTTCTTTTCTTGGGGAACAGCAGAATCTTGAGAAGCCAGAACTGAAGTACAAAAAAGAAATCAAGGAGACCAAGTCTTGCCTTGTAGCTCCCAAGCTCACTGGGGTAGAATTTCCCACTTCTTATTTGGGTATGATTCCCATGGTCCTTAGAGAGGAAGAGGTCAAAAGAAACCCAAAATTGGAGTTATCTACTAAAATCAGAGGGGAAAAGCATGGACATAATTTCCTAAGGGCAGATCTAAACATGAAATCCAAGAAAAGTAGAGAAATAATGAGAGTACCTGACCTTTGATGAATAAAAATGTCAAGGCCCCAAAGCTAAATCCCTATTTTAGTCCTGAGCAACTAACTGCCTGCTGGTCAAATTCATAAGATACTACATACTAATAAATGAAATAGGGAACAAAAGATCCTGATTAATTTTGTCAATCTGTTAGCTGTTCCTCTAGATGGATACTTAAGAGATAGACCTGAGATATACATAGGAGAGTAGTTAAACGTTAAATCAGAAAATCAGGCCATAAACAAACTTTAGCACTTTTTTTTTCTGTGAATAGGCTCACAGGTATACGCGGGTATGGCCATGAACAGATTTTTATTTCTATGAGGAATAGACCCCAAATCAGTCCAGGGATGAATCAGATTCTTTCCTTGCTCCCCTTTCTGCTAAAAAGTCTGAAAGCATAGATCTGGAAGCAATCACCACCCACAAAGCAGAGAAATCCTTAACATGGAACTTTTTCTATACAAAAAAGGAGAGCTGAGAATCTACCTTCAGAGCTGTCATATTACCACCCCGTCTGGATAAACCTTGAAATACTGAAGCATCCTTCTCACCCTTAACTGGAAGAAAATAATGCCCTTTAAAAAAATCTAATTTAGATAAATAAGTCTTATGCATGGGTTTCTTCTGTTGTGCTTCTTATTGGTTTGCCACTCCATTATTAATTTGGAGAGGCTTTTGCTACTAAATACTGAATTTGAAATACCTCAATGCATCTGTGATACCACTACTTTTGAAGTTCATTCTTCCCCAACCTATCCATATTGGGTCATCCCATGCAATTTTTGTCCATATCCATCTATGAGTTTACCAGATAGTATCTATACAATATGTTTAAGGCCTTCCTTGATTTCTCCCAGCATCAGGGTCAGGGAAGCACTCTTGGTTGCCTACTTGTCATCCCCTGCCTTTGCCATTGCCATGTGACTAGCCCCTTTCCTCCCAGCATGCTTTTCTTTGATAACACCTTTTAATCCTGTTCTCCAAAATTCTTCTTATAATCACCACGTTCCTATCCATTAATCTCTACATGATATTCATTTTTAATTTTTCAGATACTGTTATACTCCACATCTTACTGCTATAAAACAATTAGAATGCTGATAGATCTCTCTTTCCCTACATATATATGTATGTATATATATACATACATATGTACATACAAACATGAGTGTATATATACTATATATGCTCTATATGCCATATTGTAATGTATATATGTAATTATACATGTACACACATATACTTTTAACTTTATAGATTGTACACCAAATATATGTTGTTATATGAGCAACGGACATTTTCTATTCACTTGGTCTCTTCTATTGGATGGCCAGGCCAATCTCTAATGTAGGGGTCCTCAAACTGCGGCCCACAGGCCAGATGCGGCAGCTGAGGATGTTTATCCCCCTCACCCAGGGCTATGAAGTTTCTTTATTTAAAGGCACACAAAACAAAGTTTTTGTTTTTACTATAGTCCGGCCCTCCAACAGTCTGAGGGACAGTAAACTGGCCCCCTATTTCAAAAGTTTGAGGACTCCTGCAATTCATGGGGACAAAATTCTTTTGAGAGACTTCCGTATTTTTGCACTTAAGGCAACCTATGCAATGTCATCTATGAATAGGAGCATCAGGAAGACCCCAACATCCACAATCCTGCCAAGTGTAAGATTTCAAATAGATAGGAGATACTTATTAAGCCACCTTCTCATTTTAAAACTCATAGAAATAGGTCTCATTCAAATTGGAATTGAATGAATAACACTAATGAATGGCCCTGATTCCCCAAGGTATCCAAAAACCTGAGAGAACTACTCTTGATGAACTCTGAAAAATGATGATCATGAGAAGTTTCCCAAACTGAAGAAGGGTAACCATCATCTTAATTTTTTTAGAGCATAATACGACCTACAGACTCTAAATCAGAATTGATGCCTCTAGTGTTCGTTCCTCTCCTGTTAACATAACTACTATTTTTTTCAGACCCTCAACTTTTCATACCTGGATTGTTACAATGATCTCTAATGGTTAGCCTCCCTGCTCCATTCTTCTTCCACAAAGTAACAAAAAATGTTTTCTTAAACTGACAGTCTAACAATGTATCTCCTCTCCTCAATAAACACTGATGAGTACTTGTAATAAGTACATGTAATATATATTACTTGTAATAAGTAAATGTAATATTTAAGATCAGAGATACATTCTTTTGTTTGTTAACACTTGGCCCCAACTTTTCTAGACTTACTGTATATTTCATCATATAATATTTCACTGCCACATCTTTACTCTAGGATGGCCTTTCTCCTCAAGTCCTCCTTTGTTTCCTTTAAAAACATCACCAGGTAGTGTAAAGTACAAGCTAGCTCCCTGGAGGGCTTCAGAGTAAGCCAAAGTCAGGATAAATCAAAGTCCCTGGTCCTCAGGGGGAGAAGTGAAGGAGGCAGGCAAGCTGCCAAGAGGCTTATCTAAGATCTCTCCTGGATTGTGGAGTCCTGAGTCACCAGCCTCTCTCTTCCTCTTCCTTCTGCCAAATGCTTCTGACGCTCTCCCTCCACCTTCCAATCCTTGCCTAAGATTATCTTACTACCAAATATTCAGCAAGCACCAATGATGAGGAGAGCCATTATCCAAATATATGCTAATAGAGCCATTGTCTCACATTAAATAGGTAGCCTTAAGTGCTCTCTTGTCTGATTCAGAGTTTCAGCCCTCTACAAGGTAGCTTTTCCTGATTTCCCACCCTTTCTTAAGGAGTTAGCAGAGACCACCCCCAATTTATTAAGTGCCTAATAGGTTCTAAGTACGTGCTCTTAAGAAGCTCACAGTCTAACAGAGGAAACAAAGGGGGAAAAAAGAACTATTTACTAACAAGCTTTAGACAGGACAAACTGTAGAAAATCAAGAGAGGGAAGATACTAACATTAAGAGGGATCCTGCAAAAGGTGGGATTTTTTCTGACACCTGAAGAAAGCCAGGGAAGCTAACAGGCAGAGAAGAGAAGGGAGAGAGATCTGGGCTGAGGGATAACACATGAAATGGGGTGGATTCACAGGAAATTGTATCTAGCTGAGGACAGAGAATCACTAGCCTTTGGATTGAAAGGTTTAAGGTATAAGAAGTCTAGAAAAACAGAAGGGCAAGCTATACAGGGTTTTAAACATCAACAGAATTTTATATTTGGTACTGGAGATGATGGTAGATGACTGAATAAGGAGTGACATTAATCTTGTGTTTTAGGAAGGTCAATTTGATAGCTGAGTGAAGGATTGATTGGCTACTTAATAAAGTAGGAGAGATTAGAAGTAGCAGTGGAGAGCAATGAGTATTCCAACTCTCCCACCTTTCCCAGGGGAAATGAATGAAAGTGCAATCAACACCAGAAAAGGTGACCAGGAAGGCTGCATCATTAGATACAAATGCAATATATTTATTTTGCATTGTATATATATTGTAGGCTAGAACACTGGGCTGAATGAAATGATGAAATTCAGTGAGAATAAATGTAAAGATTTATGTTTGGATTAGAGAAAATCAACTTCACATGGACAAGATCGGGGAGAGAAAGCAGTTTATCTAAAATAACAAGACTGAAAAGAGCTAGGAGTCTTTGTGGGGAGCTGGTTCATTGAGACTACAGTCAAGAAAGTTCATACTCTTGGACTGTATTAAGAGGTTTAACTTTCAGATGAACAATTCCCTCACACTCTGCCCACATCTGCAGGACTAAGAACTTATTCTGTATGGGCATCAGAGCTTAAGAATGTTGACAAATTAGATTGTCCAAAGGAGATCAACTAGGACTGAAGGTTTAGGACAATCAGTTGAAAGACTTGGACACCTCCAGTTTGGATATTGGAAGACTAAAAAGGGAATAACGGTTATCTTCAATTATCTGAAAGTCTGTCCCATGCAAACAGGCTTGTTCTCTTTGTCAAGGGAAGTCAGAATTAAGGGCAATTTATGAAAGATGCCAGGAGCAAATTTAAATTTGAAGTCAGGAAAAATTTCCTAACAAAGAGAAATGTCTAATATTGGGAGACAAGGCAGGAGGAGATTAGCTGGTCATGTCTAGTAGAGAGTCTCTCAGGGAGGATGAAGTCCCTTACAGCTCTCAGGTTATATGAGAGGATGCCAGCTCAAGGATAGGGCACATTCTTTTTCATCTCTGTGTCCCTGGCAGCAACTCAGTATCAGGCAGATGCTTACTAAATGAGGATCAGGTTGTTAAACTCACACAGGTATTCCATCAAAAGTAAAAAATAGATTAGATAGCAAAAACAGCATTCAAATCTGAGAAGGGGAGAAAAGGGAAATTGGGAAAAAGAAGGGGTGAAGCAGAGTGAGGATGAAGAGGGAGAAGGGAATGGAGGAACCACCAGAAAAGAGGGGAAAAGGGGGAGAAGAGAAGGAAGGAAGAAGAGATGGGGTGAAGAGGGGGAAAGTAAGAGGAAAGGGTGAAGATGGAACAAGGGATGAAGGAGGAGAAGAAAGGATGAGAGAAGGGGAAGAAAAAGAATGAACGGGTAGAGAAGTAAAGGGGGATCAGAGGGAAGGGGGGACTGGAGAAACATGAATGGAAGAAAGGATGGGAAAGAGGGGATGAGGAAGGGATGGGACAGATAGAAGATGGGATGGGGGAAGGGGGATGGGAGAAAGATGCATCAGGGAGAAAGAATGAAGGGGGAGAGGGGTGCGGGTCCGGAAGGTCGCAGGCCACTTTGCAGGTTGCACTCTGACAATATGGCCCCCCAAATTCCCTGCCGGTCACGTTCTCTCCCACCCCCACCCCTCCCTCCAGCCAAGGACCCCGGCCCAGCGGAGTCCCTGCCCCTCCCCTCCCCCCCAACAGCTTACACACTCAGTGCCCCGCCTAGCGCCCCTCCCCCACACCTCCCCCACGCCCAACCCCCTCCCGGGCCGGCTCCGCCCGGACTCGCCCGCACTCACTTTCACACGCTCGCTTTCATCCTCTCGCACACGTACGTGCGCGCACACCCATTCACCCCACTCACCAGCTCACCTGCACTGAGCTCGGCGAAGAAGTAAGGGCGGAAAGCCCTGCCCCGCCCACTCACTTCTAAGCTGCGACTGCGCAAACCGAGCCCGGAACTACGATGCCCAGAAGCCACTGGGGTGAGGGACAATTCGAATTGGAACAAGCAGGACATGCGTGCTTGGAGAGATGACTCCGGAATGGATTCTGGGAAATAGTGCATGGTTCTGCCGCCTGACATCCTGGGAAATGTAGTCCACGGCCTACTATTGCGCAAGCGCACTCCCCAATTATTCCCACTTCTCCTCTAGAGGCTTTTATTCTTCTCTTGCTGGGTTCCCGGCTTCTTGGGGTCTCTAGGCCTGGGCTTTCCTCGGCCTCCTCCATGGTGTGCACTCTCCCGAGTCCTCTACCGGCCTCTTTGCCGAGATGCTCGGGTGCAGGGCGAGCAGGTGTGCCCCGCCTCCTTCCTGCGCCGCTGCGGGGTCTCGGTTCCGCCCTGGGGGTTTCTGCCCTGGAAGTATCGGGGCTCGTGGGCTGGAGCAGACGGGCCTCGGGACGCGTCCGAGCCGCCTCCGCAGTAACTGCCTGCGGGACCCCTGCTGGAATCAGGGCGCTGGGAGCTGGGTGGCGGCGGCGGCTTGGTCATTCTGGGAGGTCGGGGCGCTCCGAGGGGCCGAGGCTGCAAAGGGGTCCCTACCAGGGAAGCGTCCTTCGCTTGTCCCAGAGTCGGCCCCCGCCCATCCGCCACTGTGCGCATCTATGTCATTCTGTCCCTGACTCTCCGCGTCTCTGCTTCCCTGCCCTCTCTATAGCTCTGCCTCTGTCTCCGACCCTCGGCGCATAGGTCCGTTTCTGCATTTGTCTCTGCTTCTCTGTCTCTCTGCTCCTAAGTCTTTCATTCTTCCCCTCTGTCTCTCTATATCGCCTGTCTTTCTGATCATGTCTGTCTCTCTGCTTCTCTGTGTGTGCTCATTTCTATGTATCTCTGCCTCTCGGTCTCTGTGACTGGCTCCTCATATATCTCTCTGTGTCTCTGCCTCTCTGTATCTCTGCCACTGTCTCTATGACTGTTTTCTCGGCTCTGTGTCTTTGCCTTTCTTCTGTCTCTCAAAAACCTATGACTAAAAGGAATACTCAGAAGATTTCTAGTGGGTCAAAGTTCTCCCCCATTAATAGACAGTATGCTTCTTTGCAAAGTTTGTCAGTCACAAATTTTCTTCCCATCTTCCCCTAGAGATTTTCACCCCCTTTGCCATTTCAAACATTTCCTCAGGCATGTTCATCTTCTCATGCTATTATTCTAACGCACATTTTATCCCTTATTTTTCTTTTAAATAACGTATACATACCCACAGTACTATTTCTGGAATGATTTAATCTCATCTCCCTAGGGATCCCAATGATTAGTGCACAGCTTAAGGTGTTTCTATGCCAATGCGAAAATGTGAATAATAAAGAATATGAAATAGATATGCTAATTCATGAAAAGAAATTTAACTGGATATTACATTATTTCAGAATCTAGAACATACATTGAAATTCCATTGTAAATTGAGTTGTCAGACCTCTGGGCAGTTTGTTCTTCCCCACTTAACCTAGGACCATTTCAGGTACTGGTTTATTTCTTATAGAAACAATATTCAGGCCCAGTTGTGTTGAAAATGCTCCATAAGCTCTGTCCACTTCTTATTTTGGTCTGAAAATCTTAATCACGTGCCTGTTCCATAAGCTCTGTCCACTTCTTATTTTGGTATAGTTTCTAGAAATCCTATGTTTAAATCGACTGAGTGTAAACAAGGCTTTGTGTCATTTTATAGGATAGGGTTATCAGCAAAGGTTTTAACTAGAATCTTTCACAGAGGAAATACATCATTATGGAAAACCATAAATTATCTTTTTCAGGTATTGTTTGGATGATATGTTTTCTGATGTGCTTTCCCATTTTGAGATTCTGATATCCTTCTGCTACATATATAATAAATTTCAAATTAATGATCCAAGTAAAGATATCAAACCACAAAACAACTAGAAGAGCTTGGAAGATTATAATTCATAAGTGTGGATGGGAAAAGAAAGATACTGGGTAGAAAAAATAAATGAATGAAAAAGTGTTTATTAAGCACTAGAGGCCAACACTGTGCTAAACACTGGAAATATAAATACAAAAGCCAGGTCGGTCTTTCCTGTCAATGAGCTTTAAGTTGTTAAGTGGTTAAGACAGATAATTGTTATTCTATAAAGTTTCAAAGTTTTTTGCATAAATTAATGTGGCCAAAAGGAGAAAAGAAACTTATTATGATAAAAACCTTTACACCAAACATCTTTGATACAAGTCTGACATTCAAAATATATAGGAAATGGACACAAAGTTTGTGATTATGATGTACTCCCCGAGTCAAGTAGTAAGAAGGTGTAAATAGTTTTCTAAATAAATTAAAATTATTGAAAAATATTGAAGGAGTTAGGCAAATTAATTCACTGATGATAGCGATTGGCTCAACCATTTTTGAGAACAATGTGGAACTTCTCAAAAAGAAGTCAGGAAATTGTTGCCATCTTTCTATCTACCTGGTCTCACTATTGGACTTATAGTCTGACAAAGTCAAAAATGGAAAGAAGGATCCTATGTGTACCAAAATATATATAGCAGTTGCTCATTCTAATAACCAAAACTGGGGGCACATAATGGGCCTAATGATTCAGGAATGGTCGAAATAAACAATACTATATGAATGTAAATGAATATTATTCTATAGTTAGGAAATCTGGACATGAAGAATTGAGAAACAAAGCAAGATTTGTATGAAATTATTAGATCATGAGTGCTTTGGGGGCAATACTATCTTTTGCTTCTTTTTGTAACCCCAGCACTTAGCACAGTGGATGGTGTTCAATAAATGTTTACCTGTTATTTAAAGAGTGAAAAAGAAATCAAAAGAATGTCATAATGACACAATATAAATGAAGATAATGTAATGCAACAGCTGTCATAGGAACAATGTTGGTCTTAAAGTAATCAATACCAAAGTATATATTCTTTATGTTAAACAGTAAGATAAAAAAAAGTAGGTTTTGCCTAAAAAAATCACTAGCAATCATTGTATTTTATTTTTATTTAATCATTGGTTTTTTGGTTTTGTTTTGGTAAGGGCCTGTGGAAATTTGGGTTGGAGCAGGAAGTTCTTTTTTGGAAATAACTAATGTCAAAACAAAATCTGCCTCTGGAACATAATGCACAATAACCTGTGTTTTAAAGCATTTTACAATCTGTCTCTCACTTTCCTTTCTGCAATTTATTTCATATTAACTCTCTTTAATTCAATCTATATTCCAACCAAACTCACCAATTGGCTATTTCCTGAATCCAGCATAGTGTCTGCTCTTCATGGCTTTGGGCAAGCTAGCTCTCCTAGAGCACTCTCCTTACCTCCATTTTCTGGACTGGTTTCCTTCAAGACATAATTTCTATTTCTTATGGACAATCTTCCCCAATCTTTCCTTGTTCTTGCCCAACATTTGTTAATGTCCTCTCCCTGTATCTATTAGTAAAATGTAGGCTCCTTGTGGGAGATTTACTCAGAAAGTACAAAGATGTGCTAGCACTTCAATAAGTGTTAGGGGTGCCAAGAAAGGCAAAAATCACAAAAACATCATACACCCTCATGGAACTTACATTCTGAGATGTAAATATAAATACATCGAAGATATATAGAAATGTGACAAAAGCTTTATATATACACACACATAGACAGTATATAAGAACCATATAGAATACTGGATATAGAAAATGTAAGAAAACTGGAAAATTAGGAAGTTTGTGAAGAATTTTAAACACCAAACTGTTCTGTGCCAGTGCTGTGGCATAAGGGAATCCATTTCAGGAAGATAGAGGCTTCTCTTATTGATCGCCAATTTCTACACCATTGTTATATTATTAGTCTTAAAGACTACCCTAAGTTTTTTTTCAAGGGAGGCTGTAGCTCAGAGAAGCTAGTAATAGAAAAATACAGACAATAAATTTCTCAAGTTTAGTGGAACTGTATATACCTCCCCCCCCGACAAATAACATCTTACTATTTGCCATATTGTTCTCTATTTTGTGTGCCTTGAATACTGACATGCAAATGGTCAGCTTCAAGTGGTCACCCAAAATCAGGGTATAAGTATCCCAGCTTTAGAAGGAAATATGGAGCATACCTACCGGCTAGAGCACTCCTTTCTAGGTGGATGGACCTCTCTCTTTGCTTCCCAATGCAGTGTTGCCCTTATGTGAGTTGTACTCTATGCTGAGATAAATCTGAGTTGTACATTGGATTGTCTTCTCCTCCTCTCTTTTTTCCATTTCCTTGTCAAATCCCTGACAATGGAAATGATTCCATTGTTTACATATTATTCTTGGTCCTCCAACTTATTAAAGAATGTTTTCCTGACATTTCAGGCTAGCCCACTGGCCTTTCCTTAGGCATAAACCAGTACCAAGACAAGGATTTAACTTGATAGCAGCACCTATTCTGGGAAAGTGTGGCATTGTGAGAGCAGTCATGGAAAGTAAGATCAATGGGAACCCCTATGTCTTCTCATGAGGAATTTCCTCATGCCAGGGTGAAGAGGGAGGGAAACAGTGCGCTTTATTGAAGTTGTGTTCCCTTTAAGAAACTGTATTTTCTTTTGATCTGTGATCCCTTTCAGAGTCTCAGCCCCTCCTGGGGAAGCCATATCTACCCAGAAAAGTTATCTTTCTGGGATGCCAGAGCCTTTGATTCAATTAGGAATCCTGGTCAAAAAGTATCTTTTTGAATCTGGGCTGAAAATTGATAAAGCATCTAAGCCTTTGAAACTTGGCTCCTAAAGCCCCAAGACTCCTTTAAAAGGGCAGTATCTGGAATAATTCTTTCCAAAAGGCCCAAGCAATTTGCTAGGTCCCTTTTTGCCCACTGAGAAAGCATTTCCTTTTCAGTGCAAAATTCCATTTTCCTAATAGGACTTTGCTTCTATAGAAGTCAGTCTCTTAGCAAACTGGTTTCTATCCAACAATAAACTTTCATTTTAAAATAAAAAAAAAACCATAAAAACCAAAAAAATAAACTTTCATTTTGCAATTAATAACTTGGGAATAAGTGAATTCTTTCACTTTAAACCTACAGCTGATTAAAAGGGGATTTTTAACAACTCTCTGATTGCCACCAACCTCATCACCACCAGGAACTGAGGGGATACATAACCTCATCAAGGGGACTCTCACAAAACAAAGACCAAGTACTTTTTATTTGTTCCCAAAGGTAAGAGAGAGTTATTAGAGTTGTTTTAGCAGGAAGGTGATATGATCAGACCTGTTCTTTAGGGATATCACTTTGAAACTTATTTGGAGAACAACTTGCATGGGGGAAGAGTCTTGAAGAAGGGAAATTAATTAAGTTACTGCAATATATTTAGAGGTGGTAAAGGCTTCAAATATGGTGATGATTATAGAAAAAGAGAGGAAACATATATGAGATATGGTGATAAAATAGAAATATAAGAGTGGGCAAGACATTGGCTAAATGGAGTGAATAACAGGGAGGGAGTAAGGATGAAATTAAGATTGTGAGCCCGAGTAACTAGAAGGATGGTAATGTCCTTAACAGTAATAGAGAAGTTGAGAAGAGAGAAGAATTTGGAGAAGGAAGTGGCAATAAATGTTTCATTTTTTCTTTTTATTTCCAGTGATAAACAATAAAATGCATAGAGGTGTTTAATGCTTGTTGGGTTGAAATAGTGTACTGAGTTTTTTAAAATGTAAAATTATGTGTGGATGATCAGATAAGAAAATTAAAGTGAATCAAGTTGGACTAGATGACCACTAAGGAGTCTTCTAGGTTTTGCCATAAATTCAAGTAGCTCTTAACCACTGGGCTATACCACTAGTGTTTCTTACTGATGCAATTGCATAATAAATACTCTAAAGCCTCCAAGACAGACCAAGAAAAGGGAAAGATGCCCCAGTTGGGGGCTTTCAAAGGCCAGGTTATCATTTGGTAATGCTGTGGAAGGAATTTTTTTTTTCAAGTATAAGTTGGAGTACTTGAGTTCCTAAGATTCTTTACCATCTTGAAATTCTGTAAACTTTTTACAGAATGATTTTATCCAAAAACAACTGCACAAAAAGCCTCTCTGCAATATGCTGTCTTTCATGAACTTCAAAGTACATTAAAAACATTTGGGATACTCAATGGTATCTTCTAAGAGATTCCCTGTAGAAGGCTTTTCCAAACACTCAAATATTTACAATCAAAATAAAATAAACACATTTTCTACAGTAAGAATTTTCTTATATGTAATAAAGATTTGTCTAAGTCTAGAAGTATTCTCCCATTCGTTACATTCAAGAAGGACTTCACTTTGAAATGTAATCTCTTATTGTCTTTAATCTTTCTATTTTATTTGAAAGCTTGTGCACTCAACTTTATTGGAAGTGTTTCCCTTCAACATGAAGCTTTGCTTTTTTTTTCCTAAAGGCTATCCCAGATTTCTTACATTTAGAAAGTTTCTTTCCAGCATGAATTCTAACATTCCTTAAAGTTTCTCCATCATTTGGAAACATTCCTGCATTCATTACACTAAAAATATTTCTTTCAAGTATAAGTTTTCAGTAAGGTATACGTTCTAGTTAAAGGCCAAACCACATTCATTGGGTTTCTCTTTAATATAAATTTCATGATTTTTTGCAATGCAAATTTTTCTCAAGTTCTATATATTTAATGAATATTTATGTCCTATGAATTCTGTGTAGCAATTGGGTGCTTATTTAGGCTGTTCCACTTTCATTACATTCAAAATGTTTCTTTCCAGTATACATTTTCATATGTGCATTATAGCTTCCTTTATGCCTAAAGGCTTTTCCACATTCATTACATATGTAAGGTTTCTCCCCAGTATGGATTCTCCTATGTATTTCAAGGTTTCCTTTCCTACTAAAAGCTTTCCCACATCCATCACATTTGTAGGGCTTCTCTCCAGTGTGAATTATCTCATGCTGCATAAGAGATGAGCTCCGCTTGAAGACTTTCCCACATTCATTACATTTATAGGGTTTCTCTTCAGTATGAGTCCTTTGATGTCGTATAAGACCTGATTTGTACCTGAAGCCTTTCCCACATTCACTGCATTCAAAATGCTTCTCTCCAGGATGAACTAACTTATGTGTCTCAAGTCTGGCAATTGTGCTGAAAGCTTTTCCACATTCATTACATTTATAAGGTTTCTCTCCAGTATGAATTGTTTGATGTTGAATTAGGTAGTGATTACTGCTAAAGGCTTTCCCACATTCATTACATTTGTAAGGTTTCTCTCCAGTATGAATTGTTTGATGCTGATTTAGGTGGTGATTACTGCTGAAGGCTTTCCCACATTCATTACATCCAAAGGGCTTCTCTCCTGTATGGATTATCTTATGTGTTTCTAAGTGTGCCTTCCGCCTGAAGGCCCGCCCACATTCATGACATTTATAGGGTTTCTCTCCAGTATGAATTACTTGATGTGTATTAAGGTATACTTTGTTCCTAAAGGCTTTCCCACATTCATTACATTTAAAGGGCTTTTCTCCATTATGAATTCTCTTATGAATTTCAAGGTGTGCCTTTTGTCTGAAGGCTCTTTCACATTCATTACATTTATGGGGTTTCTCCCCTGTATGAATTTTTTGATGTTGCATAAGGGAAGAATAGTGCCTAAAAGCTTTCCTACATGCATTACATTCAAAGGGCTTCTCTCCAGTATGAATTACCTTATGTCTAATAAGATATACTTTCTTGCTGAAGGCTTTTCCACATTCCTTACATTCAAAGGGCTTCTCTCCAGTATGAACTCTCTTATGTACATAGAGGCTTGCATGCCAGCTGAAGGCTTTTTCACACTCATTACATTTATAAGGTTTCTCTCCCGTGTGAGCTGTTTTATGTTCAATTAGGTATCGTTTGCTACTGAAAGCTTTACCACATTCATTACATTCAAATGGTTTCTTTGCACTATGAATTATTTGATGTTGAGACAGGATGTGATTATTGCTAAAGGCTTTTCCACATTCTTTACATCCAAAAGATTTCTCTCCAATATGAATTATCTTGTGTGTTTTTAGGTATTTCTTCTGCTTGAAGGCTTTCCCACATTCATTGCATTTGTAAGGGGTTTCTTTTATATTTATTTTTTGATGTACAGCAGGGTGTGAGGATTTGATGCTGAAATCTTTGCTATTCTGATTATACTTAGCATCTTTTCCTCGTGTATGTAGTCTATGATAATGAATAAGATTCGAATGGTAAATAAAAGATTTCCTGCAATTATTGTTCTTAGGAAATTTCTTCCCCAAGGAAGTTGTATTATGCTTAATTAAGTCTGAACACAGTCTGACACTGTTTCCAAGTATATCATATTTTTGTAAACATTTTCCTATAGTACTTTTCTGTTGTGGGATAACATTTGACCCTAGATTGACTTTTCCCCCATATGTTTCATATTCATTAGTATTTAACCCATTAAAAGTATTCCTGTGAATGATTCTTAATTGTCTGGATGATCTCTCTTGATTTTTGTTTTGCCTCTCTAATTTGATATCATAATTCCAAGCATCTTCCAATTTAGAATCCCAGGGACTATTCTTTTTGAGTCTTTCTTTGGATAATTCTTCCATAGAAATATGCTGCTTTGGAGCTGACTCTATGGTTTCACAATTTGTCTTCTGTACAAGGAAATCTGAAAACAACAGTAGACATAGTATCAATATCTAATGCTCTTCAAGGATAAGTAATCAAAAATGAATCAAAAAGTTCCTCATTATGTTAGGAACAATACAACCTCAGATGAACGTAGGCTTACTGCAATAATTTTAAAGACAATTAAAAAAATTGATTGATTTCTATGTTGAAATATAGACTAGTTCTAGATAGTGTCACAAGAGTGATACTAAGGGTAGAAAGAATGATAGCTGACAAGAGAGAGAAGGTAGAATTGCTCAATTCTTATTTGATTTCTGGAAATGAGAAAACAAAAATGGATAATAAGGAGGTACTACTACCCATGATAATGAAGGAAACAGTAACAGAGTACCATATGGTAGGAGCAATTCTATGAGAACGTGAACCTGGTATCATGGGAAAACTTGCATGTGACAACGTTATTCTTTTTCTGTACAATATCTGGCTTGATCTAAGTGTGGTACAGATATATACCACCACCAAGGATCTGTCTTATTTGTAAGCTGCCCCAATAAAATTTATTTACTACCAATGGGCATGAATCCTCTTTCTTAAATATCCCAGTATCTTCCTCATGATCGTGGGACCATCCCTCTAGTGGTCTGCATGGATACAAACACATCAAAGTGTCCTTGGATGAACTTAAATCACCTGTTATCAAATGAACAAGGCTTGAAAGCCTGACTGCCCCTTGACCATGGTATGGCTTTTGTTTGTTTCCCCCCCCCTTCCCCGTCCTAGAAGGTATAAGAGACTTAGCTTGAGGAATGGTACAGGGTGGGAGGAGATATCTTTAAACTGATCGGCTGCTGGAGTGACTGCTTTCCAGAAATTCCCTTGAGATTTCTGACTTGGAAATTGTGGACAATAATAACAGTACTTTTATATTCTTTTAAACGCTGAAGTATGTTCTTTAATTTGTGAAGTCAGTTTTAAATGGATTTTCCAATCCCCAAGAATTGGTCGCATTTTAAACTAGAAACCTGAATGAAAGGACTAGCCTGATTAAAGTTTTGCCTTCTATGTGGGGGAAATCACCACCTCAGGGCCTCTATTCTATCAGCAGAAAGCACTAATTAATATGAAATTTTTCCCTACATCTGGAGTAAATTTTCTTCTCTGTGATGTCCACCCACTGCTGCTAGGTCTACCCTCTGGAGCCAGAAAAAACAAGGTGAATCTCTCTTTCCCTGCCTTTCACATGACCCCTCCAGAATCTTCCCTTTCTACAGGAAAAACATTCATTGTTCCTTCCACTAATCTTGGTAAGACTAAGGCTTCACTTCCCATGAACTTAATCCAATGGTCTGGTTTGCCTATCTCCTTTCAAAACAATAATGGAAAAAATTGCACACAATACATTAGGAATGGTTTGGCCATGGCAGAGTTAAGGATGACTATCAAATATTTCTCAGAGTTGTGGGATTCTCCAATATGATTTGTACCCAAGTGAGACTCTCCTGTACAATGTACCCCAATGAATCATAAGTGAAAACTGTAAATTCTGCAAAGAGTTGAAATATGAATAAGGCAGAAGAAGGAGTGGTAGTAGAGAGAAAGGAGACAAAGTGCTGGACTCAGAAAAAGAAAACCTGGACTGAAGATTTTACTAGTTAGGTGATTATGAGCAAGTCAAAAGCTCACTGAGCTTCTCTCTTGCTTTTCATTTATCAAATGAAAAAATGAATATTTTCACTACCTACCATGCAGGCTTGGAAAGCACTTTGTACACTATATCTATATGCTACAGTTAGTATCATGGAATTAAATGGCATTCCAAATTCATTTTCCATTAAAAATATTTCAAGAAAGAAAAGAGACAGGGGAAGTGGAAATAGAGGAGTACAGAGCAAATGTATATAGGTTTTGGCCATGAAAGGAGAGAGATGAATAAGAATACTCATAGAACAGGAAATAATCACAACCAAAGGGTTTGTCTTTTAAATACAGGTCAGTCTTATTTTTATCTGAAAGTAAGAGAGATTAAGGGTATAAAAAGATAAGAATGACAGGAGGAAGCACAAAAAAGTTGGGATCCAGAGTAAAGCAGGAAGGATTAGCACCACTAGGGAGGAATACCTCTTTCTTTCAGACTGAAGGTAAATATGAAAGAAGAAAGTAGCTGATGAAGTTAGAGGGGGAATCTCAGACTGGCTGGCGATAGTTCTACAGGACTTTAAGGGCAGTTCCTAATGGCCTCCCAGTCCAGCTCAGCTGCTGCTTGCAATGTATCTGTCTGCATGTCTGTTAGTTCGCTCACCTGGGCAGGTATATCTTATGATATCTCCTGCTGATAGCCATGGTGTTTCTCTTTTCTCCAAGTGGAAGATTAATGTTGGTTTGGGAACTGGAAGATCTGCTCATAAGGAAATGAATGGAAAAGTGTTGAGATCAGAAAGATATCTCAGAATTCAACATTAGCCTCTTTGTCTTTGAGAACTAGAGGATATACTAGGACCTCTGAAAAATGTTCTGTATTGTGTATCTAGGAAATATGGGATATAGATGATAGGATTCTACGTGGGTTCAAAGGAGCTAATTATTACATATTTCCTGCTAAGTGAATAGAAACTGTTTATTTCTTTAAGACTTTAGTGGAGAATATCAGACCTGGATGAACAGCCAGGAAGGAATAGTCTTGGTGCCATCACAATAAAACTGCTCATTTTAAATTGTTCAAAAAACAAAGACCTTTTTTCATGTGGAAAGAGGGAACAACAACATTATATTTCTCTATGCCAAAAGATTTAGAAATTTTCATACTTTATATGCATTCAGGAGAATATCCCTGCTCACCAAGTCAAAACTCAGCAGAGCACTTTAGGTAGTTCATAATCCTGAAGATGGGAGAGTACAAAAATATCCCAATGACAGATGATGATTCATATGACAAAACCTGTCCTTACCAAGGAAGACGAAGTTCTCATAGTTTTCCAACATCACATCTCTGTGCATGTCCTTCTGAGCAGGTTCCAACAGTCCCCATTCCTCTGGGGTGAATTCTACAGCCACATCTTGAAAGGTCAGTGCTTTCTGAAATAGCAAAAGACATTGTTGCTTATCAAGGGACCTTCTCTAATGGAGCATGAGGGATATGTGAAGAAGGCAGCATTGAGAGGAACGAATTATCACTACATTAATTTACCTATTTCTTGAGCACCTTACTCTGTATTTTATATTAGATTTTAAAGCACTTTAATAATTTCATTTAATTGCTCTAGGACTTCCCCAATTCCTCATCTACAGAAAGCCCTAACAGGATCAAGCACTTTACTCTTAAATATCATATAATATTTTAGCCTTTGTATTCCCAGCACTTAGCATACTGACTGACAAAAAGGAGGAACTTTAAAAAAAATTAATTTTTTTTTTAAATTTAGGAAATAAAATAAGCATTTCTATAAACATGGTAGAACTTTTAAAAAGATAACTGCATGTTAAATTGCAGATCTATTGTGTAAAACTTGCAATTCCTTTTAAATATATAATAAAGTCATCATATAACTTATTCTTTTTCTTTTCTTCTCACCCCTCCCCCATTCTAAAGATGGCTACCATTAGTTGCAAAACTGTATGTGTGTGTGTGTGTGTGTACACACACACATATAAAATTATTCTCCACATACTTCTATTTATTAGTTCTTTCTCTGAATGATGGTAATGTCTTCTTTCATAGATCCTTTGTAGTTAATTTTGGTATTTATAATAGTCAAAACAATTTAGTTGATCAAAGTTGTTCTTAAAAACAGTACCATTGTTATTGTATACAATGTTTTCTTGGTTCCAGTCATTTCACTCTTGATTATTTTGTGCAAGTCTATCCATGCTTTTCTAAAATCAACAATCTCATTATTTCGTACAGTACAGTAGTATTCCACCATGATTGGTCATATAAGTCACAACTTACAGGAACTTAATAAATGCATTTTACTAATTTTTTCAATTTTCCCTTTTAAATATAATTATGAACTTGACAAGTAACAAACATGAATACTTTTTTATTCAAAGAACAGAACAGAAAGAACAGAAAAGGTGGTAAGTGAATCCATAAATTTCTACTACATACACCTTGTTTTTTTAAGTAGGTATCGGATATGACACAGCTATTTAACACTGCCCTGATTGTCTTCATCACTTTCTGATTTTTTTCTGCTCTATTTTGCATTTTTAATGTATTAATGATGTCCTTTTCTTTTATCCTTTTTTTGGGGATATCATTATCACTATTTAACACTTTTCTTCACAAATTTTCCCTATCCAAAGAAAATTAAAAGTCCCATATCTCCTCCCTTTACTCCCTAGTAACAAATGAGTTAACAAGCATGAAGCACTTACTATGTGCCAGGCACTGTTGCCAATTAGCAGGGACAGACAAGCACAAGCAAGTCAGATAAGCCCTGTTCTCAAAGAGTTTATATTTTAAAGGAAAAAGACAAAAAGTGGAACTTTTAGAAAGGGGTAAGGGATTAAGAGAAGTGATTATTTCTCTCATATTAATAATCACTTACTTTTGAGGAGATCCAGGATTTTTTTCTCTTTCTATTTCCTCATTCTCTAATGGGTCAATTCTGTCCCTGAAGAATTGGACTGATGAGATTGGATTTAACATTCTCCTCAATCTGGTTCAAATCTAA
The DNA here is from genome assembly GCF_902635505.1 of Sarcophilus harrisii. Lineage (NCBI taxonomy): Eukaryota > Metazoa > Chordata > Mammalia > Dasyuromorphia > Dasyuridae > Sarcophilus > Sarcophilus harrisii. The sequence continues at coordinate 33,518,420 of NC_045427.1, forward strand.
TCCAACTGGGAAACCCATAGTGTTCTGCTGAGACTTTCATGGCAGTGGAAAGGTAGAGCCTTTATCTAGAATGCCTGAGCCTGGAGAGATATAATCAAAGCCACATCCCCCAGTCCTTCATTAGAATAGATCCACTTCTCATTATAATATTCATTCTTTTCATTAACTGTTAACCAATCAAAGTTGATTGCAGTCTGTCAGAAACATCCAGAAATTATGTATCTCAACCTTTTTATATATCACAAAACACATACAAAGTGGCATGGCTTAGAAAGAGATGGCAAGTGATATTAAGCCTAGTTCCAGGCAAGATAAGGCAAAATCCATAGTTCAGAGCTCAGGGTCCTAGCTAAGCAAGATATATCCCAAACTGGCCATGTCTAAAGAGGTATACTCTTCTGCATCTCTGGTCCCTCCAGGCTTTTTTTAGATGTAGGAAGTTTGATGCATTATCATTCTGTAACTAAGATTGGTTATTGCATTGAAATAACTACTTAAATATTTCACATTTATTTTATAATGTTGTAGTCTTTGTATAAATGGCTTTCTTATTATCAATATTTTTGCACATGTATATCTTTATTTGGTCCCTTTGAAAATATAACTAATAATAGTATTGCTGGGCAAAGGACCAATTCGGCGAGTCTTTTAAGTTCAGTGACTTTTTTTAAAACTTTATTTTTTAATTCTTTTAATTTTTTATTTTTTTGCTGAGTCAGTTGGGGTTAAATGACTTACCCAGAATCACAGCTAGGATGTGTTAAGTGTCTGAGGCCAAATTTGAATTCAGGTCCCCCTGACTTCAAGGCTGATGCTCTATCCACTGTACCACCTAGCTGCCCCAAGTTCAGCAACTTTTAAAGAATAGTTCCAGATTGTTTTTCAGAATGAATAGAATATTTAACGATTACAAAAATAGTATAGGCCCTCCAAAAATTATCATTTTCCTTTTACACTGCCTTTGTCAATCTAATGGAGGTAAAGTAGAATCTCAACAATGTTTCAATTTACATTTCTCTTATTATTAGTGATTTGGAGCATTTTTTTTAAGTTTATTGATAACCTGAATTTTTGCCCATAAATATTCTTTAAATATTTATCAACAAGGGAATAGTTCTTGTTCCTAGATATTTAAATCAACTTATTAAATGTAAAATCTATATCAAAGAAATTTGCTGTTCAACCTTTTCCCTTGTTTTCTTGATTTGCATTTAACTCTAGCTGCAATGGGTTTTTGTGCAAAACTTTTAAAGTTTTAAAAAATTTTAATTTCTATTATATCTTCTGTGATCCATTCTATACTTTGTTCATAAATATCTGAAATGCAATTTCTTCCTTATTTCTCTAATTGGTTTATGTTATTACCCTTTATATGTAAGTCAAGTATCCATTTAGAACTTATCTTGGTAAAAATTGTGAAATGTTGGTCTGTTCCTACTTTCTGACAGACTTCTTTCTAATTTTTGTCAAATAATGAGTCTAATAGTTAGAGTCTTGGGCTTATCAAATCCTATAATACTATATTCATTTGTTTCAAGAGCATTTTCCCCCCTAGGGTTTATTTATAAGAGGAAAAAGAATATACAAATTTAGAACTATATCAGTGAAAACTTAATTAAAGTTACCTTGATCCAGGCTTCTAGGTCTAAATAGAAACTCTCTCCTTAATGACAGAGCAGTGGACCAGGTGCCAAAGTCTGGAATCAGATCACAGGATACCAGACTTAGAGGTAGAGAAGACCTTAGAAGTCAGTTAGGCCAACCCCCTCATTTTACAAAAGAAGAGGTTAATGGATATTATGTAGGAAATAAATGACCCAGGTCATTTCCTACATAATAGGACTCTAGGAATCTTGTGGCACCCATATACTAGGCTCCAATCTTCTGAGAGAGAACACTAGGTCTTCTAGTCCATAGATATGACTTGGTTGAGAAGAGAAATAAAAGGAAAGGGAAAGAAATGTATCCATGCTTTGAGGAATGTTTAATCATATCAGGAAGGAAAAGAAATGAATCTTGGTTTACCTGGGACTCAGCTATCAGAAGTCCAGAAATCATTTTCTCTTCCTCTTCCTTGACTTTCCTTTGGCAGTGAAGACAAGATTCTTGAGAAGAGAGAAATGGAGAAGAAAAAAATAAGTTATTAAAGAATTCAATTTTATCTTGTCACTTAAAAACTCACCAGAATGAGATTACAGATTATGTAAATCACTGATCCTTCATACAGAGAGAAATTAAAAGGAGCCCAGCAACAACCTGATCTCATCCTGTAATCAGAGGGAAGAACCATGGATATAGCTTTCTGACACTAGTTCTATCTCTTACTAAGCAAGTTTCAAAGATCAGAGCTTTCTTAGGGGAATTAAGAGATGTGTTTAACTACATGCTACATGATAATGAGTATGCAACTCTATTAATTCCCCACTTAAGGAAAACATTTTCAGTCTTATATTTAGCTTACTGCATATATGAGAAATAAATCTGCTGAATTATTGAAGGTAAGCATTGTGAAAGGACAGGAATAATGGTTAATAGCAAGTTGAAATGGAAAATCAATAAGGAGATGATAAAAACAAAGCAAAACAAAGCAAAACAACTACTTAGTTGCCTTAGCTAAATTCAAATCACAAGGCCCATAAGAACTATTCAGATCAACCAATTTGGGAAAAAAGGGGGGGGGAGGAGCTCCAATGAGCTCTATCTTAATATTTGGCAAAATTCTGGAATATTATTCAAGAGATGGTCAGGAAATATCTAGAAAAAGGAGCAGTGATAGTTTTTCAAAAGAACAAAAATACATTTTATCAGGTCAATTTTGCTGAACTGTTTTTATTTTCTTACATGGGGCAGCTTAATGGCTGGGGGAGAGAAGGGTATGTTAGGAAATGTGGGTGACATAAAACCAAATGCTCTCAATATTTATGTAAAAAAGAACAAATGTTCCCAATCCAGAACAGGCTGGGCAAGGGGGGTTGGTTTTCATCTTTTTGTCCTCAGAACCTAACACAGACCTTGGACCATAAGAGGTGCTTAATCAATGCTGAATGCATTAAATGAATACTAGAGGAGATGTAGGAAGACAAGAACACTAATGCTCTGATGCTGCTGCTTCATCTTCATCTTAGTGTTATAAATAGTTTGGAATCATATGAGAAAAGCGAATACATTGTTCACACCCTTTGAGTTACCAAAATGATCTGAAATTTGATTCAATGACCAATCTTGGTTTTAAAGGATACATCATGAAACATCTTTCCCAGTTTTTATTAGAGAATTGAGAGACTTATGGGGGCAAAATATTTCATAAGCTCTGGCAGGTGTGGTTGCTTCACTAACTAATTTTACTTGACTGTTTTCCCTACTTACAGGGAAAAAGTCTGGAAGCACCAAGATGAGGTGGGGGGAGGTAGAAGGTTTGTCGGTTTGCAAGGTCTCCAATGGGATACTCTAGGGAGCTGTCCTTTGGTCATTTTATATTTTCATCAATAACTAAAAGTCATAGATAGCTGGCACAAGTCTAAGAAGGATTGCCAAGGCTCTAGATGACAGGGTCATGATGCAAAAAGACCTTGACAGAACAACACTGGGCTGACTTAAAAAAAAATAATGTAATAAATGGATTAATATAAAGTTTAATATTGGGGTTCAAAAATCAACTTTACAAGTACAAAGCATAGCTAGATAGCAGCCATTTTAAAAAATTGGGCATTTTAGTGGGCTATGAGCTCTTTAGGGCCCAACTATGTAGAATGGCACCAGTTCTATTTTCCCATATGTCCCAAATGGTTGAAGCTTGGATTGCCAAGAAAAGGCTACTACTATCCATAATGAGAAAGGCAAGGGTCCTGATGCTTTTTTGAGTATATTTAATTTAGACTATTAGGTTCAGTTCTGAACACGATGTTAAAGAACAATATCAATAAGTTGGTGTCTAGAGGAAAGCAGCTAAATTTCCTTTTAGATAAAGGCTGTGCTAAAAAGCTGCTGAGGTTCTTTAAAATCAGAGATTATGATATAGGGGAAGGGCCTCCAAATTGTGCAACAAAGAATTTACTTCAAATTAGGCTAGACTTTCTCTGTTTTTCTCCAAAAGCAAAACCACAACAAGAATCAGTAATATAGAGGTAGATACACTAGATGAGAGTATTTGTTCAAGGTCAAATCCAGGAAGATGAAATTATACAGATGTAAAAAATAATTCCTACTTAGGATTCAAAAGATCAACTACAAAAAACTTGGGGAATTCAAGTTCGTGTGAAAAAGCCCCTTGTGATTTCAGGGGACTGCTAACAGTCTAAGAACTATGAAAGGTCAATATAAAAGTTTCTCTGTCCACAATCCTGTGTTTGAGAGTATTTGCATTTTTATTTTTATGTTCCTCTTAGTAAAAAAATTCCTTAAGAAAAAATACACTGTCTTATACATAAGGACCCCTTTCTCCATCATGAACCATGAATGATCCTTTAGACCCAAATGGTGATAGCCAGGTGACTGAGCAGTTCAGAGCTCCAGTAAAATGGGGACAGAGAAGGTTATGTGTGTATCTGGGGGAGTCCATGGAGCAATGGAGCATCAGGGTCATTCTCTCACCAATCCTGGTCAGGATACCTCCCCAACTCCTTCCACCTAAACCTTCTTATCTCTAACCACCCTCTGAAAGCATCAGTTCCAAACAGTTCCACTACTTTTTCCATTTTTCCTTGATGTTCTAACAAAAGTCTGAAGTCTAGCATATTCAGCAAGGATGGGAAAATTGCTCTTACCCAAGTAACTTATTTTCACTGGCCTTTGCACTGAAGCTCTGGGATGAGCAAAATCTCAGGCCAAGTACTTTTCCTTTGAATTCAATTCAATAAGGCATTTTATGCTACATCTGAAGCCTTTTGCTTTCCAGGATTATCTCCTAATACCTTCACCTCTCCGAAGAGTTGGTATCCAGGTGCCTCAGACAGGGCCCTCTAGACTACTGGAGGCAGACTAGATGGAAGACACCTTTACTCTGTCACACTGATGGTCCTACACAGATGGCCAGACTCCCTGGGGGCTTACAAATGGACATCTGTGGTGTTTCATGGATTTATTTATTCAACCCCTATTTGTTCAAACCCATTTTATTTTGGGATCCTTGATAGGTACACGAATTTGTTTTCTAGTATGAGGATTAGCAAATAACTGCTCCAGAATCTCTCTCTCTCTCTCTCTCTCTCTCTCTCTCTCTCTCTCTCTCTGGCTTTTTCAGCATTTCAAGGATCTGTATACCCTCTGTCCCAGTATACCCTCAGGGGATGCAGCAAAACACATCTTTGGGTTGTTTTTGTTGCTAACCAGATGAGCCCAATCTTGTCCATACTGAACTTATTTTCAGACTGGTAAGGCTACTGCAGACCTTATGCCGAGGAAGCACAGCCTTTAAGAGCCCATAAGAAAACACTGGAGCAGGAGATATAAACTGAAGAATATCTTTTAAATTAATAATAGATGGAGAAACAATTCAGTATGATGGATGCAGATCCAACATTAGGTAAGAAACCTTGGTTTCAAGTCTTGCCTCAGACACATCCTGAGCAAGTCAATTAACTTCATACTTCCTAAGGAGCAAATGCCCCCCTCTCCATATACCATTAAGATTACAGGTCTATTCTCTCTTCAGTTGGCTTCTGACCTCATCAATCTATCGAGTATCTCCCTCAATTAAAAGAGACCTCTCAATTGCCAAATCTTGGCTTTTTCTCAGTCCTTATCTTTGTGGACTCCTCTCTGCAGCATCTGACCATCTTCCTCCTGGATGCTCTTGCTTTTCACGACCTTATTTTCTTTTGGGCTTTCTCCAGTCTGGATGCTTTTTTTTTTTTTTTTTTTAATGGAGAGGTGATGTTGGTTGTGAGGGAAAAACAACCTAACAAATACTCTCAAACAAGTCAGACTTGATCCCTTAGTAACTCCTTAGTTCTGGACAGCTGCCTAGAGCACCAAGGGAGTAAATCACTGGCCACTGGTCACATGGCTTGCATTTGTCAGAGCCAGAAATAGGTCATCTGACCTCATGACCAGCATCTATTCACTATAAACACAAACATACGCACACCCACCCACACACCTCTCCCCCTTCCTCCTTGTTGTGGTCAGTCTCATCTTCCAGGACTGAAGGAGAAAGCAAAGAGAAAGAATGTTAGTTGAAGAAAGAGGGGGGAAAAAAAAGCATTGGGGGAGAAAAGAGCTTGGTCTGAGACCAAACAGAATGAAAAAGAATGGAGAAATGTTCCCGAGTGACCCTTTTATTTTGGACATGAAGAAAACATGACTCAGAAAGGAAACAACTTGTTCACACAGGGATTCCAAGACCAAGGAAATAATAAACAGTGGAACTAGAATTCCAAATTCAAGGCTTTCTCTGCTGGACCCTGATGAAGAGGGCAAGAACTAAAGTGATTAGGAGGAAGAAAGGTCTGAGTCAGGATCAAAGGTGACATTTAAACAGTACCTGAAGCTCTTTAAAGCACTTTACACACTTCATCTAATTTAAGAGGAAGGTAGGGTCGTGTTTGGAGCAGACTTCAAGCTCTGGGTTAAGTTACAATTGCTGATCTGTATCAGTAATTTCCTCACTATGAGCTCCCTATACTGATGAAATCACTTCCATGGGGGTACAAATTTCCTTTGAGCCTAACGATCTAGTTGGTTCTAATAGATAATAATTCACATCATTGAGAATTTCCCTACATTGATAAAATATACGGCAGGTCTGGTTCAAATTTTACATAGAATTTTCTGGTAAAATAAGATGCTCCATTTCCATAGCGGCAGGTGGATTTTACAGATGAAGGAAAATGAAGCTCAGAGAGAAGGCGTTTAACCGTAACCACGGAGCTAGGTACGGCTGAGCTAGGATTTGAACTTGCTGGCCAGCCCCTCCCTTTTCTCAAAGGGTTGATTTGTCAGAATAAGATCCCAAGAAGCCAAAGACAGCAACAAGAGGCTGGTGACAGGCGGTGGGTGGCTGGAGGGGAATCTGAGTGGAAAAAGAGCAAGAAGTGCTCCCTGTCCCATCTCCCGTCTCCTCTCGCTCCTCCATCTTCCCCTGTGATCTTCACTCATCTCACGCACAAACACCCGCACCCTCTGCTTCCTGCCTTTCCCAGCCCCACCAGACACTTTCCTCTGCTCTCTCTATAGACCCCGGCTGCCTTCTCTGTTGCTATGGAAACTCCTGGAGGGCAGGGTCCAATTTAAAAGAAAAAAAAAGTTACCCCCAACATTTAATACAAAGCACACAGTAGGTGCTTAATAAATGCAGGTTGCCCCGCTAATAGTGCGCCTTTGGTATACCCTGTATACCCAAGCGCGCACCGCCTGTCCCTTTCCTCTTTGTAGATGGAGCCTCTCCCACTAACCCCGCGGATTCTCCAGATCCTGACCTTGCCGGGATCTGGCTATCCCAGGACCTAAGCGCCCCAACCCATTTAGTTGAGATTTACAGATCAGGAAACTGAGGCCCAAAGCAGGGATGCGACCTTGCCAGGGACCTGGGGCCAGAAAAGAGAAAGGCAGGGATTCGAACCCACGGTCAGGACCCGGCTTCCCGCCCCACCCCAGCAGGAAGTGAAGGAACAGAGGAACCCCTCCCCCACGCCCTCACCCTCACCCTTACTCACCTGCCGCCCGCCCAACGTAGTTCTACGCACTAGGAGGAAGAGAAAAACCACGCCCCACTCTGGACTGCGCCTGCGCAGAAGGCCTAAACTACGATTCCCGGAATCCTTCGGGAATTCGACCGAGTCGGACAGGACGAATTTGATTCGACGTGACCCGTTTACATACGATGCACTTGGCTTGCCGATGGACTCTGGGAAATGAAGTCTCAGGGAAACTCAAGGTCCGGAACCCGTAGGATTCTGGGATATGTGGTCTGAGTTCTCTGCATAGGTGTATTGAGCAGTTATTGCATCAAGTAACTGGGGTAGCCCTTATTACACTCCCACGAAGTGCACAATGGGGACAATTCATACGGACTTGGAAACGGACCTTAGAAGACTTGGGGCCCATCCCCCTTTCTTTAGAAGTCCGGAAGGGAGCATCATTTGTCTTGATCACATCCCCTAAGGGGCAGTGCAGGATTAAATCTAGAGCCCTTCCCCCTTCCCGCAGAGGAGGCTCTGCGGCGGGGGGCGGGACGCGGGGCGGGGCTCGCTTGCACCGGGAGAGGACTCTCCCTCCTTCTTTCTCTCTCCTCTTTGCTCCCTTTTCTGCTCTTCCCCTTCCTCTCTCTCTCTACCTCTCTGTATCCTGTTCTTCTTTCATTCTCCCTTTTCTTTCTCTTCTCCTTCCTCTAAGTCCCTCCATTCGATTCCCTTCTTCTTTCTCTCTGTATCTGTTCTTTTTTTTTTACTCGCCCTCGCCCTCATCTTTCTTCCCTTCTCTCTTTTCATCTTGCTCGCCCTTCTCCTCTTCTGTATCACTGTTCTTCCTCTCTCACTCTCCCTTTTCTTTTCCTCCTTTCTCTCCGCCTTCTCTGTATTTCTATCCCTTTTTTCTCTCCTCTCTCTATCTCCCTCTTCCCTCTTCTCCCTCTGTATCTTTGTTCCTTCTCTCTCCCTCTCTCTCCTCTTCTCTTTCTCCCTGACTCTTTATCTTTTCTCCCTCTCCCCCTTCTCCCTCCCTCCTGGATCCTGGAGCATATAGGAAAAGGTTACGAACTTCTCATGAGCCTTGCCCTCTCCTATAGGGAGGAGATACCATGAAGTCACATACTCAGTGTGTTGTGTATGTCTGTTTACTGGACTCTTCTCAAGTAATCTCTCCCATTAAAATGGGACTTGTGTCCAGCGACTCCAGAATGAATGCTCACCATGAACTCGGTCTTAATGCCAATTTCTCTTGGGTGGTTCAGGCTTCCTCACATATTAATACTCTTTGTCTGCATTCTGATTTTTATTTTCCATTTAATTTCCCGTGGGGTTTACTCAGTATCCAAAAAGGAACTGCTTTGAATTTTGGAGAAAAAGAGTGACATTATCCTGAGGAAGATTAGTTTTGGAACTCTAGAAAGGATGAAGGGAGAGAATGAAAAGAAATTTATTAGGCATTTTGGTAGAGGTAAGAGAACAGGAAAGAAGGGATTGCTCTAGCCTCTGGAAGGTTTATGTTGTATATGCTTTATACGAGGCTCCTCACACATACAAACCTTACATACACAGTTAAGCAATTTTGCTGGGAGGATAACTTGAAAACAAGGTAAAATGAAGTGGATGTAAGTAAATATTAACATTTTAAAAAATTGTGCAAAATCAAAGGAATCCCAACAAGATCTGGATATGGTTTTGAGTGGATCCAGGACCTGGAGGAACCCAAAATACTTTGTAGCAATCTCCAGCATGCTAGAGAGTAACTGAGGTGAGGGTGTTGTTCTGGGTCTAAACCATCTCTTATCACATAAAATTAGGTTCAAACAACATCAATAAATGATAAATAATAATCCACAAAGATTAAAAGAAAACATGCTCAGTACAGCTTAGAACAGAGGTAGTATCAGACCTCTACTTTAGAGGGTAAGGAGTAGACATAAGGAAAATGCCTGTGCATTTCATTAACAGTAATGATTACTGGAAGACCATCATGTATGGAATAGGATAATTTGAAACAAGGCTAGAAAGTTGTAGGTTTTGAATACCACTCTTTTTTGTAGTCATCCTAGAGATATAAGAAAAACACTAAAGTTTTGGGGTGAAATGAACATATCTGTGTTTTAAGAATATTAATTTGGAAGCAGTGGAAATGATAGCAGAGAGACTACTAAGAGACCACTAGTGTCCAGGCAAAAGATGATAAACTAGGAGAGAGGCTTTAAAAGTAAAAGAATGGAATAGAGTTGAATTTTTATGGCAGTATAATCCAGTTATTTCAGTGCAATCGGCCCAACTCAGAAAGCACTTCCTAAATATTTTTGATGCCAAGTGCTGATCTGGCAATTGAAATCGTGGAGCCAAAAAGCAATATAATCCTTATCTTTTGAAGATTTCATTATAGCAGGGGCAGACATATGCAAATAAAAGTAAAGTTTATTGTGAACCCTAGTCATAAGAAGGATGGTGACATCTTCTCCAGAAATAATGAAGTCTGGAGATGGGAAGGGATTGAAAGGAAATATTGTAAGTTGCATTTTGGACATGTTGAGTTTGAGATGTTGATGGGTGATAGCTGGCAGACCTTTGGTACAAGTGGCTAGATTTTGGTGGAGAGACTGAATAGGGCTAGATATATCAACTTGGAAGCCATCAGCATAGATATGACAATTGACCAAAAGAGATTAAGTGGAGAGCATGAAGAGACAAGGACTCAGGATAGACTAGCTTTGGCAGACGATCATATTTAGTGGATGGGAGCAGAATGACTCTCTGGCAAAGGAGACTTGAGAAGAGATCTTCAGGTAGAAGGTCAAATAAAAAAAAAAAACCTGGGAATAATTCAATTTGACTAGCACCTAGGGTAAATAAACAATAGTGCGGAATAAAACTAATAGCTTGAAAGCAGATTATGAAGCCCCTACCTAGAACGCCAATTTAATGAGCTTAAATTGTACTTCGTAAGGAATGTGAAAGGATTAAAGTTTCTTAGCTAACTTGAGTTAATTTGGGTTGCAGAAATACCTATTTCGTGATCTCTCAAAATCATTAACAAAGGTTTTGCAATCATAGCCAACTAATAGTTTCAGTACTTGGACAGCTCATTCATTTGTGCTTGGAGACAAAACTCAGACACATCAATTTAGTGCTCTTTTTTGTACTTATCATGGGTCTGAATCTCCTATTAGCCACTTTTTTTGTTCTGTTGCTTACAATTCTTACTCTGCTGGGCAGCTCTGGCTTCTGGCATCCCCTGGCATTGATCTCTTCGCTCTGAGACGGGTTCCCGTGCATACTCCGATTCTTTTTTCCCCGTATTAGATAGAGCCCTTCCTAGAGAATTGGGTGGTGCGCCTGCGTTGAAGTAGCTCCAGGACTACATTTTCCATGAGGCCCAGGGAGAAAAATCTTTCTTGACCACAAGGTAAACAATCCAGGCACGTGCTGCGGTCATTCCCCGTCCTCTGCTAGGTTGTCAGGAGTCCACAGGCTTCTGGGAGTCGTAGTTCAATTGTCTATCTGCGCAAGCGCAGTGGTGTGTGTGCGGTCTAAAGGTTTCTGCTTTTCATCCTTACTGGGTCTCCAGGGGTCCAGGTGAGTGTGAACGTCTAATTCCCATTAGAATTGTGAGGGGGCTGTATTTGACCGCGGACCCCTGGGTCTGCGGCTGGAGAGGAAGATGGAAAGGAAAAGCGGGAGGGCAATATTGATAGAAGATATTGACCCCCCTCTGCACAGCACAGTGGAGCCAGGACATGGGTTCAAGTCCTGCCTCCCTTGCTTCCTAGCTCTGTCTCCTTACCGAGGCTTCAGACTTTCCTGGGGCCCAGTTTCCTTTTCTTTAAAGAGATGGGGATTCAGCTCTGGGGCCTCTGAACGCCTTTCCTTCTTTTCTAAATTAAATTTTTATTTTTATTTTTACAAAAAGTACCCACTCTTTTTCGTTCCCAGGCTTCCACCTTCTCCTCCGAGGAAGAAAGAAAAACAACTATTTACAGGAAATACACCCCCAACCACTCCCCCTGAGGTTAATGTATGGGCTTGGGCTCCTGTGACTTTGCTTAGTTTATATGGACCCAATCAATGAAGCTTTTCCTGGGGGTCTGACGTCATTGCCAGCCCCTCCTCACTTCCCACCCCCTCCCAGCTCTTCCCGGTCTTCTTAGGCTTCTCTGCCCTCCTTCCCCCACCTTGTCTCCCGGTACAGAGACCACAGCTTGCCCAATCGATGGGCATCCCCAGTATCCTAGCCTTAACTGCCACAATCAGGCAGTGAACATTGATTAAGCACCTCCTGTGTACCAGGCACTGTCCCAACCTCCGGGGATACAGATGGAGATTAAAAACAAAGATCCCCTGCCTTCAAAGAGCTATTTGTTAGCTTGTATTTCTGATTCTGAAAAACAACCTATTCAAGTCCTTTGACCATGTGTTGATTGGGGAATGGCTCTTACTCTTATAAATTTGAATTAGTTTCTTCTATCAAAGCTTCTTAAATTATAGGTTGTGACCCCAAATGGGGTTATGTAACTGAATGTTATTTATCAGCAAATGTTATTTTATTTGTCTATATACTAGTCACATAAAATTTCTCAGATGAAAAGAGGTCACGAGTAGAAAAATTTGAAGAAGTTGTGCCCTCTGTATCTTAAAAATTAGATGTTTATATATATATATATACATATAAAACAAAAACAAAAACAAAAACCTTGCTGCAGAGTCTCCAATTTACCTTCATCCTTTTTATTTAAATCACATCCATTTGAATGACATGGTATTTGAATGGTATATTTTCTGAAATGTTTGTCTATACCTGATTTTTCCAGACTGCCTTCCTGTTTTCCCAACAGTTTTTCTTGAATATTGAGTTCTTACATTAATGACTAGGATCTTTAATTTGTGTAAAACTATGTTTGTTTCTGTTTATTGTAAACCTGATCTAATCTACTGATTGACCTCTCTGTTTCTTTATCAGTACTAAATTGTTTCGATGATTATTGTTCCGAGTATTGTTTGAGATCTGGTTCTGCTAAGTCCTCTTCTTTCCCACTTCTTTTCTCATTATTTTCTTTGAGATTCTAGACTTTTATTTCTTTGTTTTGTTTTGTTTTTGTTTTTGTGAGGCATTTGGGGTTAAGTGACATGCCAAGGGTCACACAGCCAGCCTTAAGTGTCTGAGGCTGGATTTGAACTCAGGTCCTCCTGACTCTAGTACTCTTTCCACTGCACCATCTAGCTGCCTCTTTTTATTTCTTTAAATGAATTTTGTTGTTGTTTTCCATAGTTGTATAAAGTAAGTTTTTGGCAATATGATTCATATGGCACTGAATAAATAGATTAATTTAGGTAATGTTGTCATTTTTGTTATATTGCCACTCATGTAGAATTAATATTTCTCCAATTATTTTGATCTCTATTAGTATACAGATTATTTTGTGCTTGCATTCATATGATTCCAATCAGGCATGTAGTTTCTTAAGTATTTAATACTTTCTGTAGTTGTTTTTAATGAAATATCTCTTTTTACCATTTCCTGGTGAATTTTGTTGGTAATTCACAGAAATAATCCTGATGATATAAATGAGTTTATTATATTGCCTAAAATTTTGGTGAGTTAATTGTGTCAATTTTAAAAAGTTAATTTTCTAGAATTCTCTATGTAAACTATCATATCATCTGCAATAAGTGAATTGTTTTATTTACCTTGCCTATGATTATTCCTAATTTTTTTTTAAAGCATATCCTTACAGCTAATATTTCTAGTATATATGTATATATACACAGATATATGTATTTATACATATATCTGTGTGTGTATATATATATATATACATACATATATATATATATTGCTGAGGCAATTGGGGTTGAGTGACTTGCTCAGTGTCACACAGCTAGGAAGTGTTAAGTATCTGAGATGAGATTTGAACTCAGGTCCTCCTGACTTGATGGCTGGTGCTCTATCCACTGTGCCACCCAGCTGCCACTTTCTAGTAGTATATTGAACAATAATGGTGACAATGGACATCCTTGCTTTATACCTGATATTATTGGAAAGGCCTCTAGTTTAATCCCATTACAGATAATGCTGTCCCTTCATTTTTGAAAAATACTATTTATCATTTTAGAAAAAGATCCATTGAGTCAGTCAATAAACATTTATTGCCACTGTGACTGAATGCTGGGGATTCAGTTAAAGAAAAGAAATATAGTCCCTGTGTTGTCTTGAATATTGTAGTGTTAAAAAGCCTGTTCTTAATGAATAGGTCTTGAGCAGACAGACTTCTAAGAAACTCTATCTGTATTGGTAAGAACCCGTCTAAAGAAAAAAAAAAAAACCAACCCTAAGATTTCTTAATAGTTTAAGTTTCTGATTTAATTCTCCTGTATAGAAAGATGCAGTTTCTCTAGACCTTCTCTAGATTTTAACTCAGCCAAGGCAGTTAGATACCCTCCTACTGTTTCTTGACTTTCCATTTTTGTATTGACCTTAAAAACTTATGTCTAGAGACTCTTCCTTTCATTCTGATCCTGGCTTTCTTTTGTTTTCTCTCCTCATAAAGATCTCAGAGATCACATACAAGTGGTATGTGAGAAATTCCATCCTAATGGGTTTGGAAGCTACAAAGATGAATTTGTTTTCCTCCTGACTTCATTTTTGTCCATCAGTTCTCAAGATTCTGCTCTTCCCAAAGAAAGAAAAATTAAGGAAAAAGAAGGAATGATTTCTAGAACCTTAACAGCTAGATCCCAGGTGAGTTAGAATTCCTCCCTCTCTTCCCTCTCTCTATCTTCTACTTTATCCCTTTTTTATTTAGGAATCAGGACTGTGATGGCTGCATAGAATTTGTTATGGTGCCTATAATGATGTTTATTTAGAATAGGGATGATTATTTATTATTAAAAGTTTGGTAGAAATTCATTTGAACCTGGAGGTTTTTTCTTTTTTTTTTTTTGTGGTAGTTAATTTCTTACTGTTGGGTTTTTCTGAGTGGTTTATTTAGGCTTTCTGTTTCCTGTTTTTTTTTTTTAATTGTATTTACATTTTTTTAGTTCATTTCATTTATGTTTTCAGTATTTTTGCAATATAATTAAGTATGACTGTTTTTGATGATTTTTTAATTACCTTTCCTTTTGTTACATATTCTGTTTTGATTTTGTTAACTTTCTGTAAAGCATGTTACACCACATAAAGGCTATCTATAATAAAATAATTTACTAATAATTTTTAATAACTGTTATTATACAATGCACCTTTGTTTAGTTTTTTAAAAGAAATATTTATTGACTTTATTTACAAGATCAATTTTTATTTTTTTCAGCTTTGCATCTGTTGCCTCAAGTTTCAAAGAATCTTCTTTTGTGATTGGTTTGAGTTTATTAATTTGTGAATTTTCTAGTTTTAAAACTGCACATTTAGTTCATTAGTTTTCTCATTTTCTCCTTTGTTAATATATTCAGGGTTATGAGTTTTCCTCTGAAGATTTTTTTAGGTATTTTGTTATGTTGTTTGATTGTCATTTCTTTGAATTTTTTTCTTGTTTCTATGACTTAAGTCAAACTAATTATTTGGGATGATACTATTTCAGTCTCTCTTTAAACCTGCATTTTTTGTTCATTTATTGATTAGAATTCTGTTGTATTATTGTATACAAAGAATATAGTCTCTGATTATTTGCATTTATTATGAATTCTTTATTATAAAGGACATAGTTTTTGTACAGGTCCCATGAGAGCTTGAGAAACAAATATATTACTTATGATTCCCATTCAGAACTCTCCATATTACCTAGCAATTTAGTTTCCCCAAATTTTTATTGCCAACTATATTTTTTCTTCTTTATTTGATAAAAAAATCAACATCTTATTTATTGTTTTTAAAGGTGAAGTCTATTTCTTTTCATAACATACAGCCATCCTTCCCACTTCAAATGCAGATACATTTTATCTTTTTGTGTAACAATCTTAATCTTAATGATTTACTGTGTCTCTATTCAACTCAAAAATCTTTAGTGGCTCCCAGTTGTTCTTTGTTGCTCTTAAGATAAAATATAAAAACCAGCCTGGAACTTAAATTGCTTCATAGTTGGCTCTATTCTATTTTACATTCTTGTCTCAAAAAATTCCCTTCCTGTTGTACTGATCTAGGGCTAACTGTATATGTCATTTCACCTTCCATTTCTGCCTTTGTTTTGGTGATCTCTCATATCCAGAATGATTACCTGCTTCGTCTCTGTGTCATAGCATACTTAAATTCTTTGACAATATTGTTTGCCAATTGCCACTTACTACATGTAACCTAACTTTTCTAATATTCTGAATTGTTCTCATTCTGTCTTGAACTTATTTTGCTTATACTAATATATGTAAATCATTTATTCAGTAAGAAGGAAGCTCCTCGAAAGACTATTTGGTTTTGTTTTCACATTCTAGAAAGCAGAATAGTACCTTACTCATATTATTCATTTAATAAATGTGTTTTAAATTAAATTGCCTCCTCTTCTTGATCATATAAACACAAATCCCAGGATTCTGCTTTTTCCTAAGCATTTTTTAAAATCATTTTTTGCATAGCTAAGAGAAATGTGGTTTAGGATTTTGTTTTTATCTTTTCTTTTTAATTTTATTGGCATATTTTGTGGTTATAGCACCTTCATTTCCAAATAAGAACTTTTCTCCTCCCCTATTCATAAAACCATTTCTTGTTACAAAGAATAAAAAAAGAAAGAAGAAGAAAAGCATCTAAGGAAATCCAGGCAACAGATCAGCTGAGTCTGACAGTGTATACAGTATTTCGCACCTACAGTCTCTCATTTCTGCAAATATAAGAGAAAGATGCATGTGCCCATTTCTGTGCCTTTCCAGCTCATCCTCAGTGACCTTTCCCACATGATTGGAGGCTTGGAGGACAAAATACTAAACTCCTTCCAAAGCCTTCCTTTATAGAAGGCCCACAAACTTTTGGTAACTCCTTCTTTCACCAGCAGCTGCTTGGTTTCCACTCCATAGAACAATATGCCCCCTGGTTCCTCAATTCTGTTCCCCCTTATTTTTAGTTTCTGCATTAGATTGTAAGCTTCTTGAAGACAAGAGCTGTATTTTTCTTATTTGTATCCTTAATGCTTAGCACAATGTCTGACCCTTAGTAGTCACACAAATAGTGTTTATTGAATTGAACTAAATTCAAGCAGATCTCGTCTCTGGGGCCAAGTTTGATAATTATTGCACACATAGCATTCATCAGATCATAGGTTTGGAACTGGAGAAGACCTTAGAGACATCAGGTCCAACCTCCTCATTTCAGAGATGAGGAAACAGATGCAGAGAGGACCTGTCTTGTAAAGGTCTGAGATGGCATCCACACTTCCCATTGGAGCTCTCTGCCCTGACTTCCTAAGTGCTACCTCACTGTCTACAAAAAATCAAAATCTTCCCATGCCGAGTATTTAACCTGGGCTGCCCTGGTGAAAACCAGGAATCAGCTCTGTTTACTGTGGTAGACATTCTGCATATTATTTTATTAGTCCTGGTTATTTAACTTAACATAAATTTGTTTTTTAAGTCATTTCTGAATGATTGGTTACATGACTTTTACTATGGTCACACACCTGATAAGAGTATGAGACAGGATTTGAATGCAGGTCTTGACTACAGATCCTGCATTCTGTTACTCACTTGCCATCTAATTTCCTGGGTTATAAATTCTTTTGTAAAATGTCATAGAGTAGGATGGGGAGTGATGATGATGAACAATACTGCCTTAAAAAGTTTTAAAAGCTTAGCAAGAAACTTTGCTAATTAAGCAAAATAGTTTGGGGAACATTTAAAGATTAAACTAGAAGAAAGATCAATGAGATGAGAAATGGAAAAGCGGTACAGAAGATTTTATAGCAAACATTTTTCACCATCAAGGGTACTGAAATCCCCATACTTGGAAATTGTAGTCCAAGATGTCCTTATGTGTTTGCTGGAAATGTCACTGAAGAGAATCAATAAATACATGGAAAAGAAGCTCCTCTAGACCAAATGAAAATAGAAATTTAAATTCAATGTTTTAATTTTTCTTCAATTACAGGTAGAAATGATTTAAACACTTTTTTTTTTAGATTTAAAAGAGGGGAAGATAAAGTCTCTTTTGTCCATTCTTTACTTCTTAATAACAGATGCTCTCTAATTGGGTGCTTATGTATTAAGTCTTCTGTCGCCCCAGAGGAATTAAAAAATATATAACCATCCACAATTTACATATCTTAATGAAGTTTGTTTGACATGGGGACCACTAGCTTGGTATTAGCCAAAAAGTAAAATGCTAAAAGCATGGCTGCTGAATTCTTTTAGTATTCCCACTAAAGAGAGGTATGTTCTTATCTAAGTCTATAGAATGAATTCTATACCAAGGGTCAGTGAAGCCATGTAAGAATCAAGGTCTTAGGCAGAGGGTGTAAGCAGTTTCTCCAGATGATCATTGGGGAGGTGGGGGTGTATGTGCATTAATATTACACTCCATGAAACGTTCCCCTTTCCTTGCTGCCCTCTAGGTACAAAGGTCTGCCCCAAAGTCTTTTTAAACCTGAAAGTTGCTGATGGTTTACTGTTTCACTGTTAGATAGAACAAAGTCCTGTCCTCATACATTGTTTTATCCATAGCCCCAAGGGAAAATGATTAATTCTCTTCAATCAGTCAAGACATATTTCCTTTTTGGAGTCACCCTGCTTTCATGGGATGATTAAGACACTTCATTCCTCCCAAATTAAGGACTTATCTACATTTGATTGATTGTTTCAGTAGAGAAGTGTGTATTTATATTCACTTAATTCCAGTGCTTTCCCTCTCTTAATGATTCCTTACTTGTCCTATCTGTAGTTAGTTTGCCTCTATTTGTTTGCACCTATGGCCCTCTTCTTTGGATTGAAGACAGGGACTTTTCTATTCCCAGCACTTAGCGTGGATCCTAGCACACAGTAGGTCCTTAAAAAATATTTACTGACTGAGGAGGGAGAGGTAGAAAGCCCCACTCTTACACATAAGTGTGTGATTCACTGTCCTCTCAGAGTAAGAGGTGATTTGTAAAGTTGATTCAGCAATAAAGTAAGCTTTTCTCTGTCATCCTCAACCTAGTATGAAGTATGGTATACAGGAAATCCTCAAAAAATATTTGACATGGATACTCAGAGCCCTTAAAGCTGTGAGAAATCTTCCCTTTTCTCTTTTGATACCTTACGGCTTCCTTGTGTTTTTCCTTTGTTGGTCCTGAGGTGAGCATGTGTTGATATTTCAGATCCTGACCTTCCAAGATGTGACTGTAGACTTCACTCGGGAGGAATGGAAGCTGTTGGGCCCTGCCCAGAAGGACCTGTTTAGGAGAGTGATGCTGGAGAACTATGAGAATTTTGCCTTCCTGGGTAAGGTGTTCTCTCCCTGGGTTTATCATCTTCTGTGGGGTTGTTTTTGCATTCTCATTTTCTATTGCCTGGGGAATTTCTGGTTTTTGATGTGCAGGGAAAGTCTCACAAACAGATAATGGAGAGAGATTCCTAAATTTTTGGACTGCCAGAGATAAGATGTTTCTATTCTCTCTTCTAAGCTGAAAGACCTTTGTTTTGCACAATTAGAAAATCAGCAGCTTTATTGTGCTGCCCCCAAAGCTATGTCTTCTCTAATGTTTGTTCATTCCAGTCAAAACTTCTCCTCTAAAGATCCACACTGTAGATAATTGAAAACAGCAGAAAATCATGAAAATGAACTGGTTTTCTTTGTTTTCATCCTTTAGATATATTTTCTACCACTATCTGGATCTTACTAACATGATCTGTTTGTTTCTTAAAAAGAGAGAGGGAAGGTTGATGCAATATTTCTCTGAATTCAGCATTTTCCCATTTATTTCTCTATTAGCAGAACTTTCAGCTTTCAAACCCAGTATCATCTCTGAACTGGAAAGAACAGAAACACTATGGATGCAAGAGGAAGAAACTATATTTTCTTTTGAAGGTGAGTGATTGAAGAACAGAAAGATAGGGATTACTTTGAAGCAGCAGATCAACTGGTGGACAGGAAACTCCTAAAAACAATCTCAGACTTATGGGGGAGTGTTGGAGCTGACCCACACAAGTCCTGTCCTGTGATCTCATGTGCATTCTCAAAAAAAGGAAAGGAGAGAAAGTGAGAGACAGAGACAGAGAGATAATGGGAGAGAAAGGGAGAGGGAGAGGGGAAAAAAAGGTGGAGGAGTACCATTTCTTTGGTTTGATGTGTATGCCTCCTCCTGTGATTCAGATTGCATCTTTTCCTACTTCTTACTATTTTTATTTTCTCCCTGTCTTGAATCTTTAATCACCCTTTGTTACTGCTCTTAGAGATAAATTTACCATCTAGTTAAAATAACAAAAAAGATGCTTTTCTTGATCTTATTTCCTGTCTTATTTAGCTTGAAATTTCTTGTCATTTTTTTCAATGCCAAATTTCAATCTCCACTCCCAAATTATCATCTACAATGTATCTCCATTTACTCTGATTTCTTTCCCTACTTGAAATGTTGTAATCTGTCATTGCTCTATGAATGATTTGCTGTTGCAAGGAGCTCTATGATATTTGTGCTGGTTTGCATACATATAGAACTTTATAGCTTCCACTGTGCTTTTCTACCTTGTAAAGTGAATCTTGCATCTACCTTCCCATTTTATAGTAAAGGAAGCTGAGCCTTAAGGGGTTTGTCTTGTTTCTGGTCACCTGGCTGGTTAGAATGATGATGGAGCTTCAGACTGAGGCTTCCTCTAGTCCATGGCTTTTCCCAAAAGTTTTCTCTCACATCTTCATCTTGTTCCATCTCTGCCACGTTTCACCTCGTGACACTTCTTGGGGAGATTTCATACAGGATTCTCAGTCTGGTTTAGGTTGGACTTGGTGGCCTCTGGGATCCCTTCCTGCTTTGGGATTCTGTGAGGGGCTCATTGGACTCTGCCTTGCGCAGACCACAAGTGGAATATTGTGTTCAATTGTGGGCATCCATTTTAGGAAGGACACTGACAAGATGGAGCACAATCAGAGGAAGAAAATCAGATGTGGAATGATGGAAGATCTTGATTGTTTCTATATATTGCAGATCCTTAGGGGTCTTCAAAGAAGTGGAAAATGGGCCAGTAATTCAGAAAATATGAAAGTTTTATAATGAAAACATTTTAGTGTGCACAAGAGAAGGCATAAGACTCACTTGGAAGTATCCAAGGGCTTTGGGAGTCAAGGGAATTGGTCTAGGAGGGGCAAATTAATAAGGTAGCTACATCTGAATTGTAGGTGAGAGATATAAGGAAATAACTGTCACAGTGTAAGGGGCGGGATGTAGAAGGATCACTGTCATTGGACACACTGGGATCTTCAGCAGAGAGGTGTCACTAGGTCTTGGCTGCACTGCTTTTAAGATGACAGATAGGGAAGAAGGATGTCCTTAACTGTGTGACTGGCTTCCTTGCATTCCTTGTTCTTCCAGAATATACCAGGCTCTCTTCACTAAGTGTGGGACTTTCAGTATGAGACTCTGAGATCCATTCTCATACAATAGGGCAACTGCAGATTAAGGTCAGGGGGTTTATGGGGAGAGAGAACTGACTTCTCATGTCATGGGTAGATTCTAATGTGGAAGATTCCAGATATTGGTCATTGTAGAAAAGGGGGAGACTGCCAGATAGGAGAAGATACAGCTAAAGCAAAGAGCCTATTGCAAGGAAGACAACCTTTCCCAATACCCAACACCCCCCCCCCCCGCAAAAACAAAACAAAACAAAAAACAAAAACAAAAACAACAACCTCAGAACAAAAAAACTGCCAGAATTTTGGACTGCCAGAATGTGATACAAGCCTTAGTTGAAGAAAATGGCAATGTCTAACTTGGAAAAGGGAAGACTTTAGAGGTGAGAATAGCTGTTCAAATCTTTGAAAGTATGTCATGTGAAAGTAGGATTAAACTCTTTCTGCTTGACCTCAGAGTGAAGCTCTATAAAGAACAGAGAGATCTACTCTCTGTTCTCCTCATATCCTAACTACTCTTCTGGGTCCAGAGTCTGACTTCTCTTATCCATGCATCACATTGTTATCTTCCTAAAGGAGAGATCTGATTATAAACAAAACCTTCAGTGGCTCCCTATAAGCTTTTCTGCCTGGCATTTACAGCTTTCTATTGTCTAACTCCAAACCACCTTTCCAGCATTATCATACATTATTTCTCTTCTCACTCTTATGTTCCAGTGAGAGTAGGTGGCTTGCTCTTCCCATGAATGAAGTAGAATGAAACATATTTTTTCCTTCCTCATTTTTTTTTGAAAATAGGATTAACACACAAAAGTGTTTTACATGACTATATACATATTTATTATAGGTTTTGTAGTTCTTGCCTTCTCTATAGTATTTTAGTTTCTCCAAATACATGTAAAGATAGTTTTAAATATTAATTTTTGTAAGATTTTGTGTTTCAAAATTTATCTCCCTTCCTCCCTTAATTTTCCCTCTTCCCAAAATAGCAAGCAATCTGATATAGGTAATACATGTATAGTACTTATTGCTTTCTCAGAGGGGTGTGGGGAAAAAAGAGAATTTGGAACTGAAAATAAAATAAAGTTGAATTAAAAAAAAAGATATGAAATGAGTGCTGTCTATAGAGAATTAGGAGAACAAGTAAATCCAAGATAGTTACAATGCAGGAAGAATGAAAAGGACTTAGTAATGTTTTGTATATAGGGGAAGAAAGCTTAAAAGAAGACATCCCATGGTCAGAAAGGGAGAGAGTGGGGAGGGAAGAATGCTATTTTGGGAAAAGATAATAAAGCTGTTATACCATGTGTGGGCTCTTGGCGTTCCTACAAGTTATCACCCTTGTCTGGAATGCACTCTATTGTCAGTTCTGCCTCTCAGAATTCCTATGTTCTTTCAAAAATCAGAAATTACTCTCTCCCTGAAACTTTCCTCAGTTATTTCAGTTATTCAAGTTCTCTCCTCCTTAAATTATCTTGTATTTATTTATCTGTATACGTACATTATATTCTCCCTAGTAGAATGTTAGTGCTTTGTACATAGTGAGTGGATTATTTTAAGAGTTTAAGAGAATTAAATTTGTAAATCCACATCTGTTGTCCTGTACATTCACTGGTCCACCACTTCCGTAATTGTACATAATAATAGGGTATTTCCTTTTGACTATTATCCTTAATATTTCTAAAACCACAATCATTTTTTTCAAATAGCATAGTTTTTTTTGTGTGTGAATTCAATGGGGTATCCATAATTCCTTCACATTATAGTTGATTGTTGATGTTTAAAACCAGAATTTTACCTTTATCCCTAATGTATTTAAATTCTTTAAATTGAGCTTGGAGTTCTACCCTATAAAGATATCTTGGGATCTTAACTTTCATCTTTCATGTTAGATACTCCTTCTAGCTTGTTGTCTTCATATTTGAGAAACATTTTATTTATGCTTTCATTATGGCATTGGTTGAAATGGTAAGCAACCAAGAGTTAGGGGTTTATTCTAAGACAGTTCATTAGAAAACATTCTCCATGTTGATATTAAAATATTAATGACTTCTCTTTGGGTCCAATTCCAAGTCTACCTTACTATATTTAATTGATATCTCTCTTTGTCCACACAGGTGGAATGAGAATAACAGGAACCGATTCTTTTTTTTTTTTTTTTTTTTTAATTTAATAGCCTTTAATTTACAGGTTATATGCATGTGTAACTTTACAGCATTAACAATTGCCAAACCTCTTGTTCCAATTTTTCATCTCTTACCCCCCACCCCCTCCCCCAGATGGCAGGATAACCAGTAGATGTTAAATATATTAAAATATAAATTAGATACACAATAAGTATACATGGCCAAACCGTTATTTTGCTGTAGAAAAAGAATCAGACTCTGAAATATTGTACAATTAGCTTGTGAAGGAAATCAAAAATGCAGGTGTGCATAAATATAGGGATTGGGAATTCAATGTAATGGTTTTTAGTCATCTCCCAGAGTTCTTTCTCTGGGCGTAGCTGAGGAACCGATTCTTAATGTTAGTCCAAATTAAACTTGTCAACTAAAATCCCCAGTTGTTTAAACAGGATCTATTATCTAGCCAAGTTTCTCCAATCCTATAGTTGTTCAGCTAATGTGCTAATTGCAGGAATTAAATTTCTGCTAATTAAATTGCATATTGTCTCCTGTCCATTCTTTTATCTTTTTTTTTTTATATAATTCTGATTTGTTCATTTACTATATTAGTTATCTCACTTACTTCTGTGCCAATAGCAGCATTGGGAAGAGTGCCCCCTTTAATTTTATCAAAACTGTTTATAAACATTGAATTGGGTAGAGCCAGTTCAAAGATATAAAACTAGAGAATATTCTCCAGGGTGACAACTCCTTATTCAAAACTCTTTTGGGATAAGGTTACTTACGCTTTTATAAATCGACTGGCATATACTTTCCAATTTGCATTTCTTCATCTTAATGATAAAGACAAGATCTTGATCAACAAGAAGTGGAGTCAGGATGACAGAATAAAGGTGGGGACTCAGCTGAGCTTTTACTCAAACCCGTCCAAATACCTTTAAATAATGACTCTACAGATTTTAGAACTACTGAACACATAATATGGTGAAGCAAAACAATTCTCCAGCTCAAGACAGCTTGGAGGGTCAGGTGTGGAGGTCTGTTGCACCAGGGTAGGAGTAGAGCACAATTCACTGTGGGCCACGCCAGTATAGCCTTGACCACCAACAAATCAGGAACAGGCCTCTAGGATACTGACTTGGTGGCAACTTCTGGAGCTTTCAGGTTGCGACAGTGGTTAAATAACTGGTCAGAAGGAAATGTTCTTTGCTAGCACTGAGGCAGGACACTGCTGCTTTGTCCATACCAAATCTGGGTTGTAGTCCATGATGAAGAGGAGTACTAGCACAACAGAGCTTGCAGCCCCAGTGGAGCAGACACTCCAGAATAAAGTGCTTGTGGTCACTCACATACCAGATGCTGGGCTAGGAAATAGTAGAAACTCCTCTTCTTAGATCATACCACTTTGGAAGAATTGAAAACTGAATAGTCCCTTGCAGTATTTCTGAAAACAGCTGCACAAAACCCCTAAAGCTTGAGACAATGTACCATTCACCCTGGAAACAAAACTCTACTTTAAAAAGAGTTAAAAGTCAAGTAATAGATTAGAAAAATGAGCAAACAACAGAAAAATATCCTGATAATAGAAAAGTACTATGATGATAAGGAAGATGAAAACACACTCAGAAGATATTAAAGTCAAAGGTCCAATTTACAAAACTTCCAAGAAAAATATGAATTGGTCTCAGGCCATGGAAAATCTCAAAAATAATTTTGAAAATCAAGTAAGAGAGGTGGGAAAAAAAACCGGAAAGAGAAAGGATAGTGATGCAAGAAAATCATGAAAAACAAGTCAACAGTTAGTAAGTAAGACACAAAAAATACCGAAGAAAATAATATCTTAAAAAACAGATTAGTTCAAACGTTAAAGGAAGAATAAAAAGCTGATGAGGAGAAGAATGCATTAAAAAGCAGAACTGGCCAAATGAAAAGAGATATAGAAATTCACTGAAGGAAAAAGCTCCTTAAAGAGTAAAACTGAGCACATTGTGAGGAAAATGCACTGAAGAAAGCAATTCCTTTCAAGGTAGAATTGAACTAATGAAAAAGAAGGTATAAAAGTACACTGAAGAAAATAAATCCTTAAAGATTAGAATTGAGCAAATGGAAGCTGAAAATGAAGAAACAACAAAACAAAACCAAAAGAATGAAAAAAGATAGAAGACAACATAAAACATGTCATTGGACAAACAACTGAATTGGAAAATAAATACAGGAGAGATAATTTAAAAATTATTGGTTTGATTCTGGGAAATGGAAGTCCTCCACTACTGTTTTGCTTTCTCTGAACCAGGTAAGTATGGGGTCATGACTGAGTTGTGGCCATGAAGGAGTGAGTGAACCTTATTTAATCAGTATTGGCTCAGAGAGGCAATAACATACATACTCAATTGTATTTAGAAATCTATTTTACCCTCTAGGATAGTAGAAGGAGAAGACAAGAGAATTGGGAGGGAGGGGGAGAGAAGGGTTTACATTGGGTTGTCAGAAGCAAACCACTTGAAGGGGGACAATGTGAGAGAGAGTGGAATAAATGACAAATAAAATTAGTAAGACTAATTGTGAGAAAAATTGAAGGAAGTTTCTCTGATAAAGTATTTCTCAAACATATAGAGAACTCAAGTCACATTTATAAAAATAAGAGCCATTCACTAAATGATAAATGATTAGAAGTTTTTAGTTGAAGTAATCTTAATTATCTATAGCCAAATGAAAAAAGTTTTAATTCACAAGTGATTGGATAAATGAAAATGCAAAAAGAAAATTTTCTGAAATACTACTACATACATGTTAGATTGGCTAATAGGACAGGAAAGGACAATGATAAGTGTTGGGGGGGATGTGGCAAAAATGAGACATTAATGCACTGTTCACAGAGTTATGCTCTGAATCAACTGTGAACAGTTTGGAATTATGCCCAAAGGGCTATAAGACCATACATATCCTTTGATCTCGCAATATCACTATTAGATTTGTATTCCAAAAGGGATTAAAAAAAGAAAAAACCTATACACACAAAAAATATTTATAGCAGCTTTTTTTTGGGGGGGACAAAGAATTGGAAATTGAGTGGATACTCATCTACTGGGGAAGGGCTGAATAAATTATGGTATGTGATTATGATGGAATACTGTTTTACTATAAGAAGTGATGAGCAGGATGCTCTCAGAAGAATTTGGAAGATGCAACATGAAACGTACTGTGTACAAAGTAACAGCAATGTTATAAGGTGATCAGCTATGAATGACATAACTGTTCTCAGCAATACAATGAATGATCCAAGAAAAGTTGAGCAGCTTAAAATGAAAAATGCAATCCATACCCAGAGAAAGAACTGATGCTGTCTAAATACAGATTTAAACATACATTTTAATCTTTCTTTGCTTTTCTTGAGGATTGGGTGGTGGTGGTTGTTTTTTGGGCTGTTATCTTTCACAACATGACTGTTATGGAAATGTTGTGAATAAGACTATACATGTATACTCTATAATTAATTGCTTACATTCTCAGTGGGGTTTAGTGGGGATGAAGAAAGGGAGAGAATCAGGGAATTCAAGAGTTTTAAAAAAATGAATGTTAAAAACTTTTTAATATAACTGGGAAAAATAAAAATAATAAAAATTTTTTAAAAGATTATTTGCCAGAAAGGTTATTAAGAACTAGATATCTAAATCTGTAGTATTCTCTTATCTAGTAGTCCAGATATCTGATAAGTAAAGGGAAGGAGATTGCTTCTACACAATCTCTTTTTATGGAATTGATACTTAGAGATCAATACTCTAAGTATTTACAATTAATGTGTTTACTCATGAATTTTGCTAGATGTTATGTTCAGTCCTTTCATTCTGTAATTTCCAGAATCTATTTTCCCTTTCTGGTCATTCTGACTTTTTCCAAAGAATTATCTAAGAATTGCTACTCTGATGACATCTACAAATGTTTTAAATACTCTGGAATTTATTACATTTTGAACACCTATTGTTATTGTATCTTTACCTATTAATCCCTCTTCATATCACCATTCTCTTAGAAAGAGAAGACATAATCTTAAATATATCATTTTGATTTCTTCTAACACAGGAAATAATAGGTAATGATACTTTTTTGTTGATTTCAGATTCCTTTATTCAGAAGACAAGATGTGAGACTAAGAAGTCAACTCCAAAGCAGGGTATCTGTATAGGAGGATCTTCCAAAGAAAGAATTACAGAGAATGGTCCCTGGGATTCCACGTTGGGAGAAGCATGGGATAATGATGTCTGGTTAGAGAGGCAAAGAGGAAAACAGGAGAAGCAATCTAGGCAGGTGGCTACAAGTCATAAATGGAATATATTTGGTAGACAACTTGTTTTGGGGGCAAATCTTGAAAATGAGAGAGTTCCTACAGGAGAAAGTCTCCCCAAGTCTAATAGAGTTGGAAAGAGTTTCAAACAATTTTCAGATCTTATTAAACATAATAGAACCTCCTTAGGGAAAAAACGTCATAAGCATAATAAATACAGAAAGCCTTCCAGTTATCAGTCAAAACTTATTCATTACCACAAAACAAATACTCATAGTAATAAGTGTAATGAATCTGGAAAACCTTTCAGAAATATCTCTTGCTTTACTATATGTCGAAGCAATCATATAAGAAAAAAACTATATGAGTGTACTGAATATGGGGAAAAGTTCAACCAGAAAGGAAACCTTAATGCTCATATAGAAACTCATATTGGAGAGAGACACTTTGAATGTAATGCATGTGGAAGAGGGTTCAGATACCATTCATATCTTGTACAGCATCAAATAATCCACACTGGAGAGAAACCCTATATATGTAATCAGTGTGGAAAAGCATTCAACCGAAAAGGAAGCTTAAGTAGACATAAAATGACTCATACTGGAGAGAAACACTTTGAATGTAATGAATGTGGAGAAGGATTCAGATATAGATCATTCCTTGTGCAGCACCAGAAAATTCATACTGGTGAGGCACCCTATAAATGCAATGAATATGGAAAAACCTTTAGCCAGAGGCAAAGCCTTAATTTACATGAAATAATTCATCCTGGTGAGAAACTATTTAAATGCAGTGAATGTAGAAAAACCTTTATCCTGAAGGGAGAGCTTATTAAACATATGAGAATTCATACTGGAGAAAAACCCTATAAATGTGGTGAATGTGAAAAAACCTTCAGCCTGAGGGGATGCCTTAAGGCACATAAGAGAATTCACACTGGAGAAAAACCCTATAAATGTAATGAATGTGGGAAAGCCTTCAGGCAAGGGGGAGGTCTTAGTGCACATAAGAGAATTCATACTGGAGAGAAACCTTTTAAATGTAATGAATGTGGAAAAGCTTTCAGCCAGAAGGGAAACCTTAAAACACATAAGAGAGTGCATATGGGTGAAACACCCTTTGAAAAGAATGAATGTGGAAAAGTCTTCAACAGAAAGAGAAATCTAAATAAAAGTAAAATAACCCATAATGGAGAGAAACCCTTTGCTTGTAAGGAATGTAACAAAAGCTTCAAGTACAGCATATTCCTGGTAGAACACCAGAGAGTTCATACTGATGAGACTCCCTATAGATGCAATGAATGTGGCAAAACCTTCAATCAGAAGAGACGCCTTAGGACACATAAAATAATTCATCATAGTGAGAAACTCTTTAAGTGCAATGAATGTGGAAAAGCCTTCAGCATGAAGGGAGATCTTAATAAACACATTAGAATTCATACTGGAGAAAAACCATATAAATGTAATGAATGTGAAAAAGCCTTCAGTCAGAGAGGAGGACTTTATACACACAAAAGAATTCATACTGGAGAAAAACCCTATACATGTAATGAATGTGGAAAAACCTTCAGGCAGAGGGGAGGCCTCACTGCTCATAAGAGAACTCACACTGGGGAGAAACCCTTTAAATGTAATGAATGTGGAAAAGCCTTCAGCCAGAAGGGAAATCTTAAAACCCATAAGAGAATCCATACAAATGGTTTGCCCTTTGAATTTAAGAAATGCAAAAAAAGTGTTTGTCAATAATCCATGCCCAATGACATCAGATAATTTTTGCTCATGCAAGAAAGCTTTAAGTCAGAGGATATTCCTTAATGAACACAGGATAATTCCTATGGAAGAGAAAACTTTTCAGTGTAGTGTGGAAAAATTTTCAAATGAAACGGAAACCTTATACGATATTAGGGAATTGTTACTGTAGAAAAAAACCTTTTGAATATACTGAAGGTAGAAGATCCCAAAGTCCATACTTTATTGCACATAATAAAATTCATGGTGGAGAAAACTATTGACTATCAAAATGAATATTCAGGCACAGCTCACCATGAAGCAGAAGATCCATACTGAAAAGAAAGCTAAATTTTCAGGATAATATACGATGGGAAAGTTATTAATTGAAGTATTAATTTGAAGCATCAGGAGAGGTTTTATTTACCAATTAATTTGAGTTTTTCCAACCATACAAGTCAAACAACCAAAGAATTATTTAATAGAATTAACTAGAAAAAATAAAAACAATTCATATAGAGGGGGGAAAAGGTCAAGAATTTCAGGATAAACAATGAAAAATCTAATACTGGTTAAAAAAATAGATTAAAGAGTAGAATAGATTTCATATACAGCTTTCATATCTGATAAACACAGAGGCAAGCTACTGAAATAAGAGACTTACTATTTGACAAAAAACTACTGAGAAAATTGGAAAGTAATATGGAAGAATTTGGAGTTAGAATATCACCTCACAAGTTATACAAATATAAGTTTCATATAGGTATAAGATCCAGTATATAAATTATAAATAAAAGAAACATAAAAATTACTTATATCTATGCATAGGAAAAAAGTTAATCAAATATGGAATAGAAAATCACAGAAGATCACAGAAGAAATTTCTGATTTCCTAAAAAAAAAAAAAGTTTTTGCACAAATAAATCCAACAAAGTTAAGATTGAAAGGAAAATGGGGAGGGCGAAAAAGCCAAACTTTTACATATAGTTTTTGTAAGATCTCATTTCCAAAATCTAAGGAACTAATCACCAATAAGAATAGGAGCCATTTCCTAATTGATAAATAGTCTAAAAATATAAACAGGTATTTCTCAGAAAAAAACATCTAAGCTACCTATTGCCAATTGAAAAAAAAATGCTTCTAATTAGAGAAATGCAAATTGCTTCAATTTTTAAATTTGCAATTCTCATACCCCATCAGAGCAGCAAAGATGACAAAAAATGGAAATGATAAAAATTAGAGGGATTCTAAGGAAACAGGAATACAATGTTGATAGATCTATGAATAGATATAACTAATTGGAAAGCAAATTTTAATTTATACACAAGATGTTACAAAACAGTGTGTGCCCTTTTATACAGCTATGCCATGTTAGACCTATATAGACAAGTTCAAAGAAAGGAAAAAAAAAACATGTATAAAAATATAGCACTTTTTTTTTACGTGGCAAAAACCTGTAAACTAAAGGGGTGCCCATAAATTGATGAGTGGCTGAATGAGTTGTGATATAGGAATGTGATGGAATAGCTTGTGTTTTAAGAAATGAGAAAAATAAATGATTTCAAAGAGATCTGGAAATGCTTCTATGAACAAATGCAGGGTGAAATGAGAAGAACCAGAATAATTTATATTTTAATATTAATATAAAAATGAGCAATTAAAAATTTTTTGTAAATGTATGAAGAATGAAATAAGCAGAATCAGAAGTTATTCATTAACCATCTTGTAAAGACAAACAACCTTAAAAGCTGTAAGAACTATTTTCAATATTTGTACATTCATGATTTCTAAAGACATATAATGAAATCTATCATCAACCTTTAGACAGAGAGGTGATGGATTTAAAGTACAGAATGATTTTTTTTTTTTGGTAATACAGACAAAAATGTATTTTGGAATACTGTATGGAATATGGATATTGTATGGAATATTGTAATCACTTTCAGATGAGGTCACTCATTATTACTTTTCCTAAATTGTTTTACTGTGTTACAAGAGACCTTGTTGAATGGGGTTCATTTATAAGTATGTTAAATGTGAACACAAAATCATTAACACTTTAAAAAACTGAAAACAAAACATTAAAGATTGAGTTGGTTCATACTAGAGAGTAATTTTTTAATTGTAATAAATATTAGAAATCTTTCAGTCTGAAATAAAGCATTGACAGATACATACATACATACATACATACATACATATATATAATGTATACACAGATATATATGTGAGAATTTATGAGAAGGATTTAGTATTTGGGAAACCCTTGACCTGAAACAATTTACAAAACATCTTATACTTCCTTAGGATCATGTTGGAAGGAATCTTACAAGTGAGGAAACAGGCCCAGAAAGGTTAAGGCATTGGACTATACCAGGAAGTGTCTAAGACAGGACTCAAACTTTCACATTTTTGATTCCAAGTTTAGTACAAGCTATCCTTAAGTGACAATTGAGGCAATAGCAAATAACTCCCTTCAGTAAAGGTTGTTTCATTCTTTGTGGTTCTCTAATGTTTAATATAGTAACGGAGAGACTATAGATATTTAAAAAAGGTTTTGATTGGTTGATTTATCAATGCAAGGTTTAATATACGATTTGGATGAGATTTTTTTTTGGAAATATTTTTAGTAAAACTAGTAATTCTTATAGTTTTCTTCTTGTAGAAGGATGATACTTAATATGTAAAGTACTCATTTGAACATTCTTATAAGGAATCAATTAATTACCCTTAGGCCTAGATAGGTTGAAATAATATTATTCCACTTAGTCTGAAATTCAATCATGCAAGGCTAGAAATGGAAGGGACCATAAATATTATGTGGTTTAATTGCTACTCTTGGGACTTAAGGATAGAAGATAGTTTTGTTTAAATTGTTTATTGCTGTTTAGGAAGGTAAAGTAAATTGAGTTCACTCTGATAATAAAATCTGGATTTGACCTCAAAATGAAAGCTCCTTGATCTGGTTTCCAATCACAGTCTGTGGCCCCTAAGTGACCAGTAAAGCTCACTCATCATTATTTCATTATCAAGGTCCAAAAGAATCTCACTAAGACCAGGCATATTCAGTATAATAAATGTTACCAAAAAGACTCATCCCACAACTCTTATTGTACAAGTAGCTTGGAATTGAGTTAGGGAAAAAGGCACTCAGCCTCTCCTACCAAAAGATACAACATTTTTCTTCTGTATTTACAGCTATAAATAAGAACTAATTAAAACCATTTAAAAGTCATCTTCTCATGGAGTGTTCTTATGGTAGAAATACCTTAACTGTTCTCTTAAATTTAAGAAACTTATTGAAATCCTCCAGGTCTAGACAGGAAAAAAGCAGCTGTAGGTGAAGATGTCCAAAAAAATCCAGGGAAAACTTTTGCAAATATTTTTGAAATTCATAAAAAGGCATGAGAAGCAAAAAGGCTGAAAAAAGTTGGGTGAGAGCTCAAGGCCTTAATGAGATTCTGTTTTTAAAACTCAGGGTTTTGAAATGGAAATTGGAAATTGAAATGGAAAAAATGAGTAAACAATGTGGAAAAGATTCCCACAGAATGTTTAATTTTTTTTTTAAGTGAAGAGCCCCCAAAGAATGAAAAAGCAAAATGCTAAATTCTTTGGGATCTCCAGAAACAATGGGGGAAAAAACCAAGAGATTGCAAAATGGTTTGCAAAAGAATTAAAATAACATGTAAGGATGGCAGTTGGAATGGTGACAGAACTTTTAAAGAAGAAATAAAAAAAGAAATTAGAACAGATATTGAATACTACAGAGATATTCTCTAAAACAGAGGCTCTGAGAAAAGCAAATAACAGATTTGAGATTCAAAACTAATGGAAGAAGTTTAATAAAATAGAACCCAAAGACAATTATATTGGAAGAATATGTGAATGATAATAAAGCAGATTTACTGACTATAGAGATAGAATTTGATGAGATAATTTAAGAATTACAGGCCTCTCAGAAATCAAGACCAGTTTAAGAAATAATATAGGGAATGGAGCCAAGATGGATAATAAAGGTAGGAACTTGTCCAGCCTCTCCCCTAAACTGCTCCAGATTCCTTTAAATAAGGACTTTAAACAAATTTTAGAGCATCCAAACACCGCAAAAGACAGTAGAACATGTTACAGCAAAAGACAACTTAGAAGCTCAGAAGAAAAGATCAATGACATTGGGGTGGGAAGCTAGCATGCAGTCTTGGTGCAGGGCATGGTGATACAGCCCTGGACCCAGCCCCAGTCTCAGTCCTGGACCCAGCCATAGACCCCGGCATTAATGAGGTGGGACCTTTGAATCAACAGCAGTCCTGGAGGTTTCTGGACCTCTAGGCCCATAGTGACCAGCGAGGACTCAGAAAATCAGCAGAGAGTGTCTGTGGCAATGGGTCGGAGTCTGGTGTGCAGTCCCAACTCAGCCCTTGTTAGGAGAACCCCAGCTTCGACCAGCTCACTAGATCTTACAGCTACAGTGGTGCAGGGACAGATCTAACAGTTCCTAGGAAGAAAAGAGTGTTTGTGGTCGGAATCCTAGAAGCATTTCTGAATCTACTGCACAAAACCCTGGAAGCTTGGAACAATGCACTCTCCACCCTGGAAATAGAGCCATACTTTAACAAAGAGTTAAAAGCAGAGTAATAGGCTAGGAAAATGAGTAGAAAACAAAAAAATGTTTCTGGTCATTGAAACTTATGGTTAACAGGAAGATCAAAACACACACTTAGATAATGGTAATTAAGTCAAAGCTCCTTCATCCAAAACCTCCAAGAAAATATGAACTGGACCCAAGCCATGGAGGAGCTTAAAAGGAACTTTGATCATCAAGTAAGAGAGAGAGGAAAAATTAGAAAAAGAATTGAGAGTGGTGCAAAAGGAAATGAAAAAAGCCAATGAGAAGAATGCAAAAAAAACCAAAACAAAACCTAAAATTGGCCAGTTGGGAAAAAACAAGCTCACTGAGGAAAAGAATTCCTTAAAAAATAGAACTGAACAAATGGAAGCTAGTGACTTTATGAGAAATCAAGATACAATAAAACAAAACCAAACAAATGAAAAAATAGGTAAAAGGTGAACTATTTCATTGGAAAAATAACTGACCTGGAAAACAGATATAAGAGAGATTATTTAAAAATTATTGTTCTACTGAAAGTCATGATAAAAAGAAAAAGAGACTGGACATCATCTTTCAAGAAATTATCAAGGAAAACTGATTGTTTTTTTTTTTATTTAAGCTTTTTATTTTATAAAACACATGCATGGACAATTCTTTAACAGTAGCCCTTGCAAAACCTTGTGTTCCAATTTTCCCTCCCTTTCCCCATACCCTCTCCTAGATGGCAAGTAGTCCAACATATGTTAAACATGATAGAAATATATGTTAAATCCAATATATGCATACACAATTATACAATTATAGTACTGCACAAGAAGAATCTTGTGTAAGTAAAAAATAGTTAAAAATTATAAGTAAATTATAGTAAAAAATATAAGAAGCAGAATAAAATGCAAGCAAGCAACAAGAAAAAGAGTGAAATTGTTACTGTGAACTACATTCAGTTGCCACAGTCCTCTCTCTGGGTATAGATGTCTCTCTTCATCACTGAACAATTGGAATTGGTTTGACTCATTATTGAAGAGAGCCTCAGAGTTGATCTTCCCTACACACTTACTAGCTGCATGACCCTGACCAAGTCCCTTAACTACCTGCCTCAGTTTTCTCATCTGTAAATGAGGATAATAATAGCACCAACATTTGTAAAAGTGTTTAGCACGGTGCTTAGAACAGAGTGGGTGCTATCTAAATGCTTATTCCTCCCCCTAGCACTTTCTCTCTTTCTCTCCCTCCCCAGCTTAGACTTCTGGGCCCTGTGGCATTAGTTCTTAGTCTCTAGGGAGGAATAAGGTCTTTACCACGACACCTGACTGTTCAAGGTTTGAGCAACCTTAGACTCTGAGGAAATGCAGTGAGGACAATTCCTTAAGAAAAAATACCACCTTCCCCCTTTCTGGACCCTTCCTGGATGTATCTGAGCTCCTGAACCAACTTCCTAGTGGCTATTTTTCCTGCTCTGGGCCCAGGTCATTCGGTCCATGTGTGGTAAGAGAGAGTCTTTGGCCCAGGAAAGGGGAAGAGTTCGACCCAGGGACATCCAAGGACTTTCCAGCTCCAGGTCTCTGATCCCAGGACTCTCCAGCCAAGAGAACTGGACTAGGATTGTTTTCATGGGGAGAATAGTCAAATTGCTGAGGCCAGAATGGTTCCAGCCTTTACCTCTGGTCTGCCTCTTAGCACGGAACACTGGACAGCCCAGAAGCACTCAGTGAATGCTTATAGAGGCAGAGAGACCACATGTGTACCCCACAGAAGGTGGGTTCTGAGGCAGGGGAAGTAGCTGGGGTATTGAAGCTTCACTGATCCCCTGCCTGAGTCTTGGGAGGTTTTTGTTCGAGAATGTATCACTGTGTGAGGTATTTTAAAATCTTGCCCACAGTAATAGACTGCAGAGTCCTCAGCCTCCATACGACTGATGGTGAGAGTGAAATCTGTCCCAGACCTACTGCCACTGAAGCGGGCAGGGACCCCCGATGCCAGGTTGTTAGCATAGTAGATGAGGAGTCTAGGGGGCTGACCAGGCTTCTTTTGGTACCAGTTTAAGAGGTCATAACCATCACTATCTGTAATACTCTCACTGGCCTTGCAGTTCATGGTGACTCTGTCTCTTGGAGATGCAGACAAGGAGGGTGGAGATTGTGTCAGCACAATATCACCATAGGAAGCTGCAAAGAAAAAGTAGAGGAAAATAAAAAATAAATGGCCTCCCTAGTTAAATATTATGTAATTATAGATGTATTTAAGCCCACAAAGCCTTAAATCTACCTAATTGGCTATAAAAGAGAGACAATACTGTGCCTGTTTCAGAGAGACATTATAGTCTCTGTAAAAGAGGCCCCACCTCTGCCTGTAAGCCCCTATCAGCCAGTGCTGGGTCTGATTCCTAGCTCTTCTAGAGGAAGGGTCACAAGAACTTTAACCCTTAACACTGCCTCTCCTGGAAACCATTCCCATCTTTTAGTCAATCTTACCCTGAGCCCAGAGTACCAGCAGCCAGAGAAAGGGCAGAGACATCATTCTGTCAGCTGACCACCTGAAGGCAGAGACCTCTCAGCTCAGACTGAGACAGATGGAGACACAAAGATATTTATATCTGGAGCAGTAGCTGTGAAAGGTCCCCTGGGTCTTTCTATGCAAAAGAAGTCCTGGCTCACAGGTCTCAGCCTAGGGCCTGCAGGTGCCAAACTTGGATAAGTTGGGGAAGAAGAATCATGTGTTGTGAAATTCCCCCTTTTATCTATTTAATATTGTGACCTCAATAGCAGCATCTGCTCTGTGTCCCTTCTGGAAGACTAGATTTCTGAAGTTACTAGATTACTAGAGAGAGAGCTCTGAGCCTAGAGACTTGGGGTGCGGTTAAAGGAGAAAGAACATCAGAGTTTGGGGTCTGTGTTTTGTTTCTAATTCTGACTCACTTCTTTCCTGAATGCAGAAGGAAGATTAGGAGGTCTCTAGGTGAGCTTGGGCAGGTCTCCATGCTGAGGACCTCTTGCTAAAGTGACTACTGTTTGCCTGGGTGAAACAGTGGGTCTGTCTTTCCCTGCTCCCACTTCCATTCTCAGGCATGAGGTCAGCACTGATGACTTATTGGTGGAGTGAGTATGTGCAGCAGGACTGAGAATTTTCTGTTGAGGAGATGAGAAATAGTGGGGAAGAGTAACAGTCCAATCGACGGGGATCTTTTCTGCTGGTCCTAGCTGAGGTTGTTGCCTTTTCTAAAAGAGCTGGAGAAAGCCTCTGAGCAAGACATAACTTTGCACCTGAGTCAGAAACTGGAGGTAACAGAGGATGCAAGAGAGTGACTTCTGGGAGATGTGATTCTTCTAGCTGAATCAATGCACTTAGCTGAACAAAATCCAGCAGAGACAATGATTGGAACAGTGGGGAGAAGTAGAGAGATAAGTAGCATCAAGAACAGGTCAGTGTTCCTGTATCATTGGAAGTATGAGCTACTGCTTTATGTATGTACTCTGGCCACTTCTGTGTCTCCTGTGAATGCCCTTCCATAGGTGTTTCCCAGCTACTGACTTGCCTCACAGAAATGCTTCTACATGATCCTTGAATCACAAATATTGTGTCTATTAATGTGCATGAGTGTATGTGCACATGTGTGTTCATGTGTGTATATGTTGCTTGCACCCGCACCCTTCCATGCACATTTCTCATGTGAGTGCACTTTTGCCACCAATGCTAGATATATTCATGTGAATAAGGTGCCCCAGATTTATGGGAAACATGCTTTCTTCCCAATGCTTACGTTCTTTCATTGTGTCCTTCAAGGAATCTTGCATGATTTTGACATATGCATATTGAATGACTCAAAGGTTTTTTAGAGTCAAATATAAGGAATAACAAGAACAAGAGCTTTTTTTTTTGGTATCTTCAGTCAACTGTGTGACGGTAAGATGTGATAACATTTGAGAAAACCTATTCAGTGCTGGTACATTCATCAACAATGACTTCAAGAGAGAAGTAAGTCATTATCATAAAGATTTAATGGAATGGTAAAACAAAGCATTTGTGTCACTGCTTAGAGATGCCACCTCATGTTTTTCAGTAGCAAGACTGTCTGTGATTTTTTTCTTATTCTTCGTAATCTTTCTTTCTTTAAGAAGTCTTAAAGCCTTGATCCTTAAAAGTTCTAGAAATCATGTTACCTTAAATGGAGACTTTAGTTCATTTTTGGTCTGCTCCAGTTACTCTCTTCATTTTTAATTTTTAGTAATTCCCTTTCTTTGTGTCTCAAATGAGAACAGTGATAACACAAGCTCCATTATCAGTGAAAAAGAAAATAGTTTCTGGCAAAAATCTTGGCAGACTTTTTTCCTTTTTTTCCATTTAAATTTCTTTTATAAGTTTCATTCCTAAATGCTCTTGACATGGCCTGAATTAATGGAATCTTGCATGAATAAAATTATTTTCCCTTCCAGTACTTGTCAGTGTTTTAGACAGTAATACTGCTTATAATCCATCCATATAAAATGTTATATAAATTTTCTAATGCATTTCTTTAAACCAGAGTTAGCATTGATGGGCCATTGCTAATCCTTTAGCAAGTAAATCAAGAATCTGTGAGGTGAGATTTTGTTGCTGAGCTCTTTTGTCCTACTTTTATTGATGGTTGCTTTTCATTGCTTAAACTTCCATGCTTCCTGACTTTTAAAAACAGACTTTTATCTGTTTCTCATTTTTTGTCCATCAACAGACTACTTATATCAATAAACTTTGAGCAGTTTTCTATGTGTTTCCCATCACCTAATTTCATTTTTCTTAAAATTAGGTAATGACATTCTTTTTTTGTCTTATTTGTCATATAAGCAGCTAGGTGATAGAGTGGACAGAGTACTAGACCTGAAGTCAGAACGAGCTGAATTCAAATGTGGCCTTAGATATTTCTGCCTCAGTATTTTCTGGTATAGAATACATGCCTCCCATAGTTGTAGTGAAGATCAAATGAGATAATGTTTGTAAAGTTCAAACTTTACATTCTATTTCCCATTACTGATTATTTATTCTTTATATATGGAATATATTCCCTCATCACTTCATAGAATCTCTTCTTTCGTTTAAGACTTAGCTCAGCAACTACCTTCTATTGAAGTACTTCTCATTCTTCCTGGTGTTGAGTTCCTTTCTTATTCCATTATTTATTTGTATATACCTAAACATGCACATGTTTTTCCCAGTTAGAATATAAATTCTTTTTTTAATTAAAGCTT
This sequence comes from Sarcophilus harrisii, assembly GCF_902635505.1. Classification (NCBI taxonomy): domain Eukaryota; kingdom Metazoa; phylum Chordata; class Mammalia; order Dasyuromorphia; family Dasyuridae; genus Sarcophilus; species Sarcophilus harrisii. Next base: position 33,557,521 of record NC_045427.1, read on the forward strand.
TTTATTTACAAAACATATGCGTGGGTAATTTTTCAACACTGACTCTTGCCAAACCTTCTGTTCCAAAATTTCCTCTCTTTCTCCCATCCCCTCCCCTAGATGTTAAATATATTAAAATATGTGTTAAATCCAATATATGCATACTATTTATACAGTTATCCTGCTGCACAAGAAAAATTGAATCAAAAAGGAAAAAAAAAACCTAAGAAAGAAAACAAAATGCAAGCAGACAACAAAAAGAGTGAAAATACTATGTTGTGGTCCACACTCAGTTCCCACAGCCGTCTCTCTGGATGTAGATGACTCTTTTAATCACTAAACAATTGGAACTGGTTTGAATCAACTCATTGTTGAAGAGAGCTATGTCCACCAGAATCAATCTTTGTATAGTCTTGTTGTTGCTATGTATAGTGATCTCCTGGTTCTGCTCATTTCACTCAGCATCAATTCATGTAAGTCTCTCCAGGCCTCTCTGAAATCCTCTTGTTGGTTGTTTCTTATAGAACAATAATATCCCATAACATTCATATACCACAACTTATTCAATCTTTCTCCAACTGATGGGCATCCATTCAGTTTTCAATTTCTTGCCACTACAAAGAGGGCTAGCACAAAGGTTTCTGCACATGTGGGTCCCTTTTCCTAGAATATAAATTCTTTCAGGGTAGCCAAGCAATCAGCAAACATTTATTTAGTTTCTCCTATGTGTCTGCTACTGTTACGTGTTGGAGAGACCTAAAGAGACAAGTCATCCTTGTCTGTAAGATGCTCTCATTCTAATGTTGGAAGAGTAATGACATGTAAAGAAAATCAAGTTGTTTAGATGCATCCGTGTCTTTCTGTGTGGACATTTATCTTCTACATGTCTTGTTTGTACATAATACATATGTAGGAACATTTTATACATATACAACCTGAATTTATGGTAAAAGTCATATATTTACATGCATGATATATACACATATACACATATATGTACAAAATTGTATATACATTTTTATGTAACATAAAAGCTATCAACATTGAACAAATACACATGCATATGTATACATGCATGTGTCCTTATGTTATATATATTATGAATGTGTGTATATATACTTATAGATATAGATATAGATACACACACACACACATCTATATCTGCATAATGGACTTACAGAGAGAGGGAAAGAGAGAGAGCACACAGAGAACAAATCCAGAACTGGGAAAAACATCTTAGAAAAAGGTTTATTAAGTCATCTGATATAGGGAAGAGTGAAAATGAAGTGACCTACTCCATTTAGTGTCTGAAATTTTTCTACTATATGAGTTTAAATAAAGGAACAAGGAAACTGTCTGATTGTCCAACATCAAGGCATTTTCCAGATGAGACACATAGGTTGCTGGAGATGTATGAAGAGAGAAAACTCCTTATATTAATCTTCATATCTGGAAGAACAGGCTCAGGGCCAGTAAAACTAGTAAACACAGAGAAAGGCAAGATAGAAGGTTGTGATCAGAGAAAGAAATATCAGATTTATGAACATGGAATTGGAACATTTATAGGCAATGTCAACGTCCAGGTTAGGACTATCTCTGGATGTAGTTGAGTTCAAGACAAGTTAACAAGCATTTATGAAATACCTATACTATTCCAGACACTGAATGGAGTGTTACAGATCACAAGAATTGAGTAGCCTGAGGAAGTGGAAGGTTGAGCTAATTGAAGGTGTATCACTGTGTGTATATTGAGTCTTATAATATATGGGCAGGGATCATTGTCTATCTTTATCTCCAGGCACCCTGCTTAGCTGGTGTTTAATGTTAATATATTTTTTCTGGTTGTGTTTTAAATCTTTCCAGGTAACAAAATCTAGCTCACAGAACAAACATGACACAGACATTCTGTACAGAGATGCAGGCACAGACAAAAGGACATGCAAGAGAACTGATCCATCTTTGCCAATAGCCATAAAATTTTGCCAAAAGATATCCTATAGTCCTTCCATCTTTTCTGGCATCCCAGAGAAGGTGAAAGGGTGGCAAAGATTCCCTAGGAACCTTGCCTAAAATTGCAAGAATTTCCTAGTCTGGGTGGCCCCAGTCAAGGAAAACTTTCTGAGCATGGAGCTCATGACAACCCAGACCAGCCTTCTTCCAGTGACTTGGGGTATCTCTCTATAGGATTCTGGGAGAAAAAATGGAGGTCTTACCTTGACAAGGAAGAAATCAAGCCAAGGAAGGCCAGACTCTCCCTGTATGGGTCACCAAATGTTGAAGTTGGGAAGGGGACCTCAAAAGTTTGGGTTCACAGATTGGTCATATGATGTGTCTCAAAAGAATTTGGAAGCTTGAACCCATTTCCTGGTCAAGGGGCAAAGTTTTATTATAATTATAATGCCAATTGGAGTAGGCTGATTTACAAAAGAAATTAGCAAAGAAACAGGAGCAAGGAGACACATTTATCCAGCTTTCTATCATTGACATGCTAATTCTATGGCCCATATAGGGTCAGGGAGTTGTGGTGTTCTCTTCTTTTGTATAATATGATTGTTCTCTGGGAACAGGTTTCTTGGGGAAGTTTTCTGGAGGCAGCCTTAGTTTCAGTTCAAAGTAATAACCACTTCAAATGCAGCTCGCTGTTAAAGTAGTTCTTATTGTCTCTTCCAAAATAGCCCAGTTAGCTTTCTTTGGTTCCTAGAGCTCTAGTTGCTAGTCTTTTGCCTCTGCCAGCTTCTGCCTCTAGCTCAACTCCAACTCCTGGCTTCTCAGTCCCCTCAATTGACTGACTTCTGGTTTTCAATCTCTTCAACTCACTTACTTCTGACTGCAGGAGCTCCTTATATATGATCTCTTAAAGGTGTGAACCCAAAGGTTGACTCCTCCTCTGAGAGAGTGGGATTGTGGGAAGTGTAAACTCTCATACTGAATCCTGACATCTCCCAAACTTGTGAACTAATGTATGAGCTCATGTCTGAACTCTCAAAGGTGTAAACATAAGCATTGTTTCTACCAATTCTAGTGACTTAACACTTTGTAAGGATTCTAACAGGGAGTAGTCTCTGATTTGATTCTCACTGACCAGAATATCAGTCAGCAATGAATTGAGGAGTGGATTCAGAATTTGGTTCTTACTGACCAGATTATCACTCAGCAGTGAATTGAGGAGTGGTCTATTCAGAATCAGACAGATTGTTTTTAATTAGATTGGGAATGTGGGAAGTCCCTGAGGCAGACTCCAAAGCCAGAAGATTTAGGATTACTGATTTACTATTAGAAAAGAAGACCCCTCTTCCCAGATCAGGGGACCTCAAAATCATTGCTGTCTCCCCTAAAGCTATATAACATCATTGCAACCATTGGGAGCGAGCAAAATGTAAGATTAAAAAGAAAAGAAGAATTTGGCAAAATAGCAAAAGAATTGGACTCTGAAATACTGTACAATTAGCCTGTGAAGAAAATCAGAAATGCAGGTGGGCAAAAATATAGGGATTGGGAATTCAATGTAATGGTTTTTAGTCATCTCCCAGAGTTCTTTCGCTGGGCATAGCTGGTTCAGTTCATTACTGCTCCAAAGGAACTGATTTGGTTCATCTCATTGCTGAGGATGGCCAGATCCATCAGAATTGGTCATCATATAGTATTGTTGTTGAAGTATATAGTGATCTCCTGATCCTGCTCATTTCACTCAGCATCAGTTCATGTAAGTCTCTCCAGACCTTTCTGAAATCATCCTGCTGGTCATTTCTTACCGAACAATAATATTCCACAATATTCATATACCACGATTTATTCAGCCATTCTCCCACTGATGGGCATCCACTCAGTTTCCAGTTTCTGGCCACTACAAAGAGGGCTGCCACAAACATTTGTGCACATGTGGGTCCCTTTCCCTTCTTTATGATCTCTTTGGGATATAAGCCCAGTCGTAACACTGCTGGATCAAGGGGTATGCACAGTTTGATAACTTTTTGAACATAGTTTCAAATTGCTCTCCAGAATGGTTGAATGTATTCACAATTCCACCAACAATGTATGTGTCCCTGTTTTCCCACATCCCCTTCAACATTCCGCATTATCTTTCCCCGTCATTCTATTTTGAAGGAATTTCAAAGTCAAACAAAGAATGAACAACATTTATGACAATGAATGGGGGAACAGGAGAATTAGTGGAATGGAAATCTCAGTATGAATCAGTAGGGTACCTATTTAGAATACACAAAAAGAGAATTCAGTATTGGGATTTATTCATAATTAAAGGTTTCCAAACCTTCATTTTTCTGGTTGAATCAACCTCTTACATGCAGACATGTAAAATTTGGAATTGAAACAGGGGAGACTCCTGGACTCTGAGGTACCTCAAAAGTATCTAGTTAGGAAATGTTAAGGGGTCTCTTGAACCTGTCTTCTTCAGTTGCCATATTTTCCAGAAATCCTGGAACTGGAGAATGTAGAAGCTATTTTTAACGTACACATTCTGTATGTGTCAAGGAGAAACCATGCCAACCCTTATTGACATTATTTGTTACTTGCATTTCAAGCTGGACTCTATGTATGTTCTTGGGAGTAAATACAGGAGTCTGTTGGTTTGCACCAGACCAAGAAACTGCTTATGCAGGTGGGACCCTAATAGATGAACAGACCCTCCTATAATTCTACTCTAGCACTACCCAAGGGAAAAAAATGTAGCTTTTGCTACCCTAGCACAGCATGATTTCTCTGCCCCTCCGAAAGAGGCAGTTCCTGCTCTCTTTCACCTGCCATACCCCTCCCCTTAGGAAGAGATTGTTATTCTTCCTCTTCCCTTTTTTTTTTTTTTGCAATTTCATAAATATATAAGCTTCTATTTGGATTGTGAACCCCTCTCCTCTTCATGTGGTGAACAAAAGGTTCATAAGAGCAGATTCTGATTAAGTGTGGGTTAGCTACCAGAGATTAAACAGAGCATAAAGGAATATAAAATATTCCCGTTCAGAGTTAAAGTTAGGGCTTCCAAAGAAGATGCAAGCCTCACAATCAGTGAATGATTCTTTAAAACATGATTTTGAAGGTACTCTGGGTATGCTCTGGGTATTCCAGGGCTTGCCTTCTGAGCCACAGAATTTCTGTCTTGATAGGAAACACCCTTTTCTATTCAAGGTTATGGGAGGACTAGACCACTCCTTGAAAAAAAGAGGAAAAAATCCCCTCCTTCTCCATCTAAACAAAGTCATGTTTATGTAAAGATAAAGGCATCAGATTTGGTCATATAAAATACATTTGGGAGAGCCTAGTGATTAGTGATGTGGAACAACCCATGACTCAGACATCCATCACAGATTGCAAAGATCTGCTATTTATTTACTTACTTGAAAATTTTTTTCCCCAGTTATATGTAGGAACATAAGTTATCAGTTTGTCTTATAATTTTTGATAGAAAGACATGATCTATAGGGAGAAGAGATTTCAAAGGTTTTAGACAAAAAATAGGCAGGACCTCTTACAGTAGAATTCCAAAGGAGATAACAGTACAAGAAGGAATGGGAGATCTGAAGAATGATATTTTAAAGTCATTTAGAGAAAAAATTCATATGAGAAGCAAATGAGATGGAGACTTGGGGAGAGATTTTAAAAAGACTATTGCAAATGCAGATAGTACTCAGAGAATGATTTATTTTATTATTATTATTATTATTATTATTATTATAGGTTTTTATTTACATGATATATGCATGGGTAATTTTTTAGCATTGACAATTACAAAACCTTTTGTTCCAATTTTTTCCTTCCTTCCCCCACCCCCTCCAATACATGTTAAATATGTTAAAGTATATCTTAAATACAATATATGTATACATGTCCATACAGTTATTTTGCTGTACAAAAAGAATTGAACTTTGAAATAGTGTACAATTGGCCTGTGAAGGAAATCAAAAATGAAGACGGACAAAAATATAGGGATTGGGAATTCTATGTAGTGATTCATACTCATATCCCAGAGTTCTTTCGCTGGGTGTAGCTGGTTTAATTCATTACTGCTCTATTGGAACTGATTTGGTTCATTTCATTGTTGAAGAGGGCCAAGTCCATCAGAATTGATCATCATATAGTATTGTTTTTGAAGTATATAATGATCTCCTGGTCCTGCTCATTTCACTCAGCATCAGTTCATGTAAAGTCTCTCCAGGCCTTTTTGAAATCATCCTGTTGGTCATTTCAGAGAATGATTTCTACATAAAAGTAATCAGTCAAGAAGCAGTTATTAAGTGTTTACTTTGTGCCAGAAATTATGCAAAATATTAGGGATAGAAATACAAACAAATATAACAATCTCCATCCTTAAGTTTATTTTATAATGGAATAAGACAATACATAAAGAGAAGCAAGTAAGAGGGAGTGGCTAGAGATGGATAGAAGGCAGCTGGTGAGAATGTGGAGGTGTCCTTGAAGTAGATTGAGACAGGAGTAAGGTGGGCATGGCTGGGATTTCTTGGAGTCACTAATCCAAGAAGGGTTTCTCCAGGTGGGAATGTTTCTTTCATCTTCCTTCTTTTACTTCCATCCTCCCTCATTTCCTTCCATCCTTCCTTCCTTCTTTCCTCCCTGATGAATTGGTTTCTAGCCAAAAAAATAACTTTTCTTAAAGAGCTTGAAAAGAATTTTAAAAGCCAACTAAGAAGTAGAAAAAAAATAAAAAAAGAAATGAGAGACATATGAGAGTTGGTAGTTTAAAAAAGAAAAAAAATGATACCTTAAAAATTAGAATTGGGTAAATGGAAGATGATTCTATGAGATGTCAAGAATGTCAAACAAAATCAAAAGAATGAAAAAATAGAAGAAAATGTAAATACAGTCAAAAAAGATTCTATTGCAGGATCTGGCCCTTGACAATCTCCACAACTCAGGCACTTCAGGGACAGCCTTCCATTCTTACCTTAGGCAGGAGAAGGTGAAAACAGGGATGGGGAGAGGCAGGAAGCCCCTTTACCCCAACTCAGATGCGGTACTTAAGACTGAAACCCTGAGCATTTATCAAGCTCGGAACACTCCTGCCTTCCTCTGTGTAGACAAGTGGATAGACCTGGGGTTTGGAGCCTGGTGGGTTCAAATATCATATTGGATCCTTAATAGTGCTTCATTTTCTTCATATAAAATTTTTGGGGAAGTGGCTGAGCCCAGGGACATCCAAGGACTTTTCAGCTCCAGGTCTATGATCCAAGGATTCTCCAGTCAAGAGAACTAGACTAAGATTGTTTAGGTGGGGAGAATAGTCAAATTCTCTGAGTCCCAGAATGACGCCACCCTTTTCTTCTTGTCTGGCTCTTGACACAGAACATTAGATAGCCCAGAAGCACGCATTGAATGCCTAGAGAGGCAGAGAGGACACATGTGTGTACCCCACAGCAGGTGGGTTCTGAGGAGGGGAAAATAGCTGGGGTATTGAAGCTTCACTGATCCCCTGCCTGAGTCTTGGGAGGTTTTTGTTCGAGAATATGTCACTGTGGGAGGTATTTTAAGATGCTGCTGACAGTAATAGACTGCAGAGTCCTCAGCCTCCATACTACTGATGGTGAGAGTGAAATCTGTCCCAGACCTACTGCCACTGAAGCGGGCAGGGACCCCAGATTCCAGCCTGGTAGCCCAGTAGATGAGGAGTCTAGGGGGCTGACCAGGCTTCTTTTGATACCAGGATAATAGGTCATCACCATCACTATATGTGATGCTCTCACTGGCCTTGCAATTCATGGTGACTCTCTCTCTTGGAGAAGCAGACAAGGAAGCTGGAGACTGTGTCAGCACAACTTTGCCATAGGAAGCTGCGAAGAAAAAAGCAGAGGAAAATAAATAAAATATGAACTTCTTAGTTATTATGTAATTATAGATGTGTATTTAAGCCCACAAAGCCTTAAATCTACCTAATTGACTATAAAAGAGAGACAGTACTGTTTCTGTTTCAAAGAGACATTATAGTCTCTGTAAAACAGACCCCATCTCTGCCTGTAAGCCCCTATCAGCCAGTGCTGGGTCTGACTCCTTAACTCTTCTAGGGGAAGGCTCACAAGAACTTTAACCCTTAACACTGCCTCTCCTGGAAACTGATCCCAACTTTTGGTCTCTTACCCTGAGCCCAGAGCACCAGCATCCAGAGAAGGGACAGAGACATCATTCTGTCAACTGAACACCTGCAGGCAGAGACCTCTGAGCTCAGAGTGAGACAGATGGAGGCACAAAGATATTTATATCTGGAGCAGTAACTGTGAAAGGTCCCCTGAGTATTTCTATGCAAAAGAAGTCCTGGCTCACAGGTCTCAGCCCAGAGCCTGCAAGTGCCAAACTTGGACAAGCTGGGGGAGAGGAATCATGTGTTATGAGATTCCCCCTTTTATCTATTTGATATTGTGACCTCGATAGCAGCATCTGCTCCATGTATCTTTTGAAAGACTAGATTTCTGAAGTCACTAGGAAGAGCTCTAAGCCCAGAGAGTTGGGGTGCTGTTAAAGGAGACAGAGTTTGTGAGGTTTGTGTTTTGTTTTTAATTCTGTCTCTCTCCTTCTTCCTTGAATAGAGAAGGAAGGATAGGAAGTCTCTGGTTGAAGCTGGGCAGTTCTCAGAGGAGTTCCTGAGACATCCATGCTGAGGACCTCTTGCTAGAGTGAATACTGTTTTCCTGGGTGAAACAATGGGTCTGTCTCTCCCTCCTCCACCTTCCATTCTCAGCCATGAGGTCAGCACTGATGGCTTATTGGTGGAGTATGTGCAGCAGGACTGAAGGTTTTCTATTGGCAGTATAAAAGATACTTGGGAGGAACAAAAAAGTGTGATTCAAGAGGACTGAGAGTTGTTGCCTTTTCTGAAAGGACTGGGGGAAAAGCTTCTGGGATTTAGATGAAGGAGCATGATTACATCTGCTTTGCTCTTGAGTAAGACATGAGTTTGCAGCTGAGTCAGAAACTTGAGGTAACAAAATGTACAATAGAGTGACTTCTGGGAGAAGTGATTCTTCTAGATGGGTCAATGCCTTTAACTGAACAGCATCCAGCAGAGACAATGGGAACAATGGGCAGAAGGAGAGAGCTAAGTAGCATCAAGAACAAGGTTCCTATACCATTGGAAGTGTTCATTACTTCTCTCTATATGTACTATGATCACATAAGTGGATATCCTTCCATAGATGTTCCCAGACTACCTATTTATATTACAGAAATGCTTCTCCATGGTGCTTGGACCACAAATATTGTGCTTGTGTATGTATGAGTGTACACATGTGTGTACATGTATGTCCATGTGTGTGCGCTCATACACTCTTCCATACATATTTCCTTTATATGTGCAGTTTTCCCACCAATTCTAGGTATATTTTTGTGAGAAGGGGTCCCATATTTATGGGGAAAATGCTCTTTCCCCATGCTTAAGTTATTTCATTGATTCCTTCAATCTTGTGTGGTCCTGATATTTGCATGTTGAACGACTCAAATGCTTATTTAGAGTCAAATATAAAGAACAATAACAAGAAGAACTTGTATTTTGTGGTACTTTTAGTCAATTATGTGACTGTAAAGATGTGATACACGTGTGGCACAGCAAATCCTAACTCAAAATGACTTCTTACAGGTCTTTCAAAGTGAAGAATAGAAGCTTTATTTAGGATCTCATGAGAAACGGACATTCAATAAACTGGGGTTCCCCAGTGGAGAGGAGGTCACTCCTTCAGAAGTCAGGGAAGGTTATATAGTCACAAGCCACAAGAAACCATGACAACTCTCCCTCCCCTTATCCAGTCGATTCTCATTTTCTTGCTTAATGCTTGAAAGTAACGTAAACTTGTTAAATTTTTACCTGGTTTTTATGATAGTCAGTTTCACAAGGTTTACAACTGTTTCCAGATATGTTTTATGATGGTCAGTTTTGCAACTGTTTACTTTAGCCAATATGAATACCCTATTTCCCAAATTCCCCAGATAAACTGAATTTAAGTTATAAGTTCAATCTACCATAGTTAATGTCTCTTTGATTCTTGCTCAGTGAGGAGTCAGATGAAATAGGAATGATAGAGTGTCTAAGGCCCAGGGCATTGTGGGGTGACCCTATCTGAGCCAGTGGTTCTTTTTTTGATGATTCTACTCATGGCTGAAGAGGAACAAGAGTCCAATGAGTCGTCGAGGAGACTGTCTGGGTTTCTGTTGGAACCAGTATAGGTAAGTCTTTCCATCAGTGTATAAGATACTATGACTGGCCTTGCAGCTGATGGTGACTTTCTCTCCTGGGGTCACAGACATTGAGTCTGGAGACTGAGTCAGCATAATTATAGAACCTAAAAGCAAAAATTAATGATTAACCACCATGGAATAAACAAAACAGAGTTTCCTTTCATTTTGATTCTTGGCCCATAAACACCTTGGCTCTTCAAATCCCCTTGACCTCAAAGAAATCCACATGGCCAATTAGACTCTATTGAGTCATCTCCCCAGAGATTCAAAGAGCCTTTGCGTTCTCTCATTCAGGAAAAATTTTACTTCTTCATGTTGTGTTGTCCCATGTTCTCACCTGAGACCCAAAGCATCAAGAGCCCACAGATAAGCTGAGAGAGACACTCCATTTTGCAGTGACTCCTCCCTTGTAGTGGCTTTGCCCCCAGGCCCAGTTAGTTTATCTCACCTGTGTCTGCAGGTCCTCCCCTTGGGGTTCTTTTAATGCAAAGCAAGTGGGAAATGGGGTGTGGTTCTGGGAGCAGAAGTGACTGATTCCAGCTCAGGGGAAGTACCTGAGATCTTCATATCTTGCAGGTATCTCTGTATCTGCTACTTTGTGTGACATATGCTCCTGCAGTTCTCACCTATCCTTCATTTTTTTTTCTTTTTTAGTTTTAATCAATTTTATGGTTTCATGCAACTGCTAGCAGTATATAACATGTTGAGCCTGGTGTTAGAATCCTTACAAAGTGTTAACTCACTGGAATTGATAAAAATAATGCTTATGAACTTAAGTTTACACCTTTGAGAATTCACACATTGGCTCACACATTGGAGTTTGCAAGTCCAGGAGATTCATAAGTTACACCTCCCACAATCCCACTCTCGGAGGAGGAGTCAACCTTTGGGTTCACAACTTTAAGAGATCTTATATAAGGAGGCTCTTGGAGCCTCAGCAAGGAGTCAGTGGAGGAGTCAAAAGTAAGTCAGTTAGGGAGCTTGACAGAGCCAGAATTCAGTCGAGAGAAGATTCAGAACTGGCGATTCAGAGGGAGCTGGAGACTGAAGCTGGCAGAGGCAAAGGACTAGCAATAAGAGCTCTCAGAACCAAGGAAAGCTAACTGGGCTATTTTGGAAGAGATAATAAAGGACTGAATTTTATCTCCTGGCTGCATTTGAAGTGCTTATTTATTTGAACTGAAACTAAGGCTGCCTCCAGAAGCCCCCTGAGAAACCTTCTCCCAGAGAACGATCACATTTTTGAAAAGAAGAGAACACTACAATATTACATCAGAATCACTCCTTTCCCTCACCTCCTACCCTTAATAGCATGTAATCCAATATTTGTTAAACATGTGCAATTCTTTTATATATATTTCCACAATTATCATGCTGCACAAGAAAAATCAGATCAAAAAGTAAGAAATGAGAAAGAAAATAAAATGCAAGAAAACAACAACAACAAAAGTGAAAATACAATGCTGTGATTCACACTCAGTCCCCACAGTCTTCTCTTTGGGTACAGATAGCTCTCTTCATCACAAGACCATTGGAACTGGCCTGAATCACTTTGCTATTGAAAAGAGCCATGTTCATCAGAACTGATCATCATATAATCTTGTTCTCGCTATGAACAATGTTCTCTTGGTTCTACTCACTTCATATAGCATCAATTCATGTAAGTCTCTCAAGGTCTTTCTGAAATCTCCTACTGATCATTTCTTATAGAACAATAATAACCATTCATATACCATATAACATTCATATACCATAACTAATTCAGCCATTCCCCATCAGTTGGGCATCCATTCAGTTTCCAGTTTCTTGCCACTACAAAAAGGGCTGCTACAAATATTTTTGCATCTGTGAGTTCTTTCCCCTTTTTATGATCTCTTTGGAATCCAGGTCCAGTAGAGACACTGTTGCATCAAAGGCTATGCAGAATTTGATAGCCCTTTGGGCATAGTTCCATATTGCTCTCCAGAGTGGTTGGATCAGTTCACAACTCCACCAACAATGTATTAGAGTCCCACACACTGCTTGTCTTTTTAAAAAGACATATCATAAATTCTTTTTTTAAAAAGTTTGCTCTTCTGTATTTCATTCTGAACTTTCCTCTGTTTTGTTCTCTTCTATGTATTTAAAAATGTTTCAATGTATAATATTCTTTTCTAAAATATAATGTTCTCTGGGAGCAGGTTTCTTGGGGGAGCTTCTGGGAGCAGCCTTCCTTTCAGTTCAATAATCCCCCCAAATGCAGCCAGGGGTTAAAGTCCAAATCCTTTATTGTCTCCTTCAAAGTCTTGTTTCCTTCACTTGGGGCTTGGCTAGTTTTTCTGGAGGCCTATCTCTCTCCTGGGTTCCAAGAGTTTCTGCTCCCGCCTGTCTTCTCTTGGCTTCTGAATCTTCTGGACTGAATCCTGCTGAGGCTCCAAGAGCTTCTAGTGTGCTTCTCCTTTCTGGCCCTAACAGTTCCTCCTTATATACCCCACACTGAGAATACATCAATCATTATATCACTAGGAAACCATTATTTGTTGTAGGATTAAATCAATACTAAACTAGATTTAACCACTGTCTCCTCAATTCCACTTACTTAGCACCTTGTTTCAAGTTCTGGCCCACAACATCAACGGATCTATTTTTTAGATCCCCTCCCTCTGATCCCAAATAACTGAGAGAATGAAATGCCAAAAGAAAAATGTAGCAAATAAGTGTAGTCAAATAAGATGAATTATCATGGAAGTCACTTCCCAAAATGTATTTCTCTGTATTTCAATTCCATTTACTAGATTACATGTTGTTCAAAAGTGTCTGTGCATATGGTGAATAAAGTCATCTTCACAAAAGTTTTTATGTGTTTTGACAACAGGGTGGAATCCCTGTCTACTATGGTAAGCGGGCCAAGGTTGGGTGTAACAGAGAATTATGAGTACTTTTTCTAGCCTTTCATCATACCAGGAGGATTATCAGTCTAATCCTCCAAAAAGGATGCTGGGGGCTGTGGAATTCCACTACTGATTCAGTTCAGTGGGAAGATGACCTTAAAATCTGGGCTATTGTATGATTATGACTACAGCTCCCAGTGTATCTGCCTGCATTTGCTGCTTCATCACCTACTTTGGGACTCACCCATAAATTGAATTAAAGTGAAGCAAAGTTTGTGAAGTAATTGGCCTCATTCTTTTTTCCAGAGTCATCAGAGCTTAGTGATACAGAACTTCTAGTAAGCAGAGTTTCCAATGAGACTACTTTTCCTTGGAGATAACGTGTCCCTGACTTTTGTGGATATTTTGTCACCTACTATTCTTACTGTGTCACTTGTGAAGAAAGCTGAATAAAAACATTCCCCGCTTAAATCTTGGGGGGGAAAGCATACTGGTCGCGGTTTGAGCCAATCTTATTAGAGAATAATATCTGGCTCACATGTGCTATGCCTGGAACAATGAAGTGTAAGAAGTAGCCTGAAGCTTAGACTAGATATTTATACCACATATTGGTCTGTAAGAATATCAGATACAATAAGGTGAGCTTATGCAGGTTTGTGTAGGCTACAAATAATTATGCTTTGAGATCAGCTGTTCAAGTTTCCTAATCCATCAAACTCCATAATCATTCATTCAGCCTATTTTTTTTTCAAATTGTTCTGAAAGGGAGTCACGTTTTCTTTTTTGGTATGATATCATTAAACATTTTTTTTTCTTCATCTCTTTTTACTTTTTCTTTATTTTAAATTTAAAAAACAAATCCTTTATAATAAATACTACACATTTTGTTCAGAGTTGTCCATATTTGCTTTGCTACCTTATAGGTCTGATGTGGGAAAACTTCCTATCTTTGATTCCCAAACCCCTCTAGTTAATTTAATTACCCTTTGACTCACAAATCCTGGTCCCTTTGAATTCCAATAGAAGATCCAGACCTGTCCCAGCCCTATCTGGATCTGAGCCAACTTTGGGGCTACACCCAAAAGCCCCTCGAGCTAAGTCTCCTATTATAAAAGGGCCATGTTGGGAACCCCTCTTTGCAGAGATTCCAAACATACTAGCCATGTGAGGACCCTCTGTCCACTGGACCCTCCGTCCACTGGACCCTCCGTCCAGTGTCCTCCTTATCTCTACCTTCACCTGTCTCCTTACTTCCAAATCCAATAATAAACCTTTTTTATCAATCTAGCTCTTGGACCAATAAATGCTTTTATTGGGAACTCGCGCCGTTACTAGACCTCAATCCAAGGGGCTTGCAGGGGAGCTTTGCTTGACTTCTTGTACCCCAAACCTGCCACTAGACTTCAACTAAACCCTAATCTCATTTAGGTATCCCAAATCTAGACCTCAACAGGTTTTCTTTTGTTTTCAGCATGCACTTTTTACTTTATTTATTTTCCTCATTCCTTGCCAAGAACTTGATCTTCCTGTAAGTGCCCACAGCCAGTGATATCCCTGCTGCACTGCTTCTGCATTTACCAGGCACATTCTGGTTTCTACTTGCATAGAATTGCCTCTCAGCAGCACAGTTAGTCCGAATACTCCTTATTCTTCCTCTGCTAAAACCTCACCCTGTCTGGGAGATGAAGACTCTTGTGGCTCAGCCAAGGCTATTTCCCAACTCAGCTAACCACTGGGCTCACTGCTTGTTGTTTCAGCAAAGCTTGTCTGGAGATATTCATACTTTACATGGGCCAAACATCCATATCCCAGGAGGACCATTGTTCTGCCCCAATTTTTGTTTATTTTTTATCACCCTACATTTGTCCTGAGATGCTATTTATCTTATTTATAAGGGAAATCTGAAGAACTTAGAATTTTCTGACCTACTTAGCTCCAACATAGCGATGTCGTTTTGGTCCTTTCTGATTACAAAGGACAACAACCAACCAACTTTAGAATCATATGGAAAAGTAGTTGGAACTCAGGAGGGACCTTGGGGTACTCTCTTCAGATACTTGTGCCTACCAGTGTTTATGGTTTTTTGGAGTAACTTATTTACATGGGTCCATAGTGAGAGTCTGAGGTCATCCCCCAATACATATGCAAGATATTGTAAAGCAAAACCTGGGATTTCTCAAGGGCAAATCTATTTCATTGATCTGATAAAATCTAGTCTCATAGCATCCTAGTTCAATACCTACTAACAGGTGCTCAACAAATGCTTATTGAATTAGTTTCATTGAATTGAAGTTAAATTTCATCTTCTTATTCTTATCTCCTTTATAATCTTGTCAAAAAAAGCAATAACTAGGCTTTATCAACTGACATTTCATTGGATTATGTTCCAAGCAATGCTGAACACACTAAAACTCCATTACAACTAAAGTTTGTGATTTATGAACTTTTTTGCTTATAGAATTCAATCATAGGTTGTACAACAGAAGGAGGCCCTCAGACTGTGGGTACAGTGATCCTATTAATCCACCAAAGACTACTGACAATTCTAGCTATGGAATAAGACTGTTGAATAGTGTAACTATCAGAAGAGCAATCCTACTACCTTTTGGCCATAAGGACAAGTGACTGTAGGCATTCTTAATGTCCCTCATATTGAATGCAAGTTATGAAAATGCAAATTGCTAGAGCTAGAATAGGCCCCTGAGAAATCTCCTAGAATTGTTTCACACGAAAACCTTAGCAGATGAGTCCCTTCTTTCTCCTTTCCAATAGGAGAGATTGCTCTGAGACTCCTGAGTGCAGAAAGGGGAATACATATATTTTCACCTTCAGGAAAGGTTTAGATCACTAAGGTTTCCTGTGTAAATTAATCTGTCTGGAGCAAGTGACAGTGTCAGCACATCAGAGAAGTTCTAGCTGACATATGCATTTGATCTTTCATCTTTACCATGGCTTATTCTGCGGCTGGAGAGGTACACACAAACATGCATATATGTACTCATATACACACACATAGACTTATACACACTGAAGTTCTGAAGCTTTCAATGACCTGGGCTTTTCTTCCTAGATAAAAAGAGAAAAGGGCAAAAATCCTTAGCACTATCTAGATAAAACAAATCTAGCCTTGGTCATTCCTATTTAGAATTAGATGATGGCTCTCTTTCATTTATGAACTTGGGGGCCACATTAGAAGATGTACTACCTAGTGCACTGAATGCACTGATAAATCAGAGATGGAGATTAATTTTTATGACTATTTTTTATTTCTAAATGTCCCACATCACAAGTTTGGGTGCTGAGAAGAGGAGATTAGTAATGTTGCAAATATCAGTGGTTTAAGTAAGAAGGTGATATTGAAAGGACTATGAGGCTCTGCCTCAGCTCAGACTTGCATGGACAGAGCAGGGTCAATTCTGACTAAATGACTCCATAGGAAGTACTTATTCCTAATAACTGAAGTAGTGGCACTTCTCAGGGAGATTGTCCTTCTTTCTTTTGGGAATCATTATAAATAGTTGCTAATACCTTCACTGACCCAGCAGCAGAGAGAAGTGACTCTCCTGCAGACAGACAGGAAGGTTGGAGACTGAGTCAACACAATGGTCCTATTGGCATCTTATGTTGAGAGGAAAAATCCTCCCACAAAAGTCCTCAAATGTTAATCAAAGTTTAATTACTTTCAATCAGAACTGGCTTAACTAGTATAAGGGGGCTTCCAATACTCAACATTCTCCTAAATATGAATGTTTGTTAATCCCACAAATTAGAAGTGGTAATAAAACCTTGAGAATGATCCCCCAACACCACTTCATATACCATCTTTCTCAAGACAGAGTAGCAGGAGGCAGAAAAGCTGAGCCAATGGCATCATCTCTATGCTGTGCGCTGTCCAGTGCTGATTCTGTATTGAAATTGGGAACAAGCTTATAGATAATGACTCCAGGAGGAGCAAGGAACTTAGAAGGAGCATGGAAATCAGCCATTAAGAGGGCAAAGTTCTGGGCTTCTAGCTACAGAGCTGATATGTTTTTAGACCTCAGAGTCATACAGTTATCCTAATAAGAAGGGTTAAACTACACATTCAGCCTCAAGGATGATTGTCTCCTCCTGGTTGCTAATGACATAGATGAATTGTATAGCTTTCTTGTCTTACTCTTGCTTCAGACTTTTTTTGGGGGGGGGAGGGGTGAGAGTGGGGAAGTCAGAGAGACAGAGACAGATAGAGAGAGACAGAGAATAAGAAGGCAGAACTGGGTAACCACTATCTGTATCTAACTCCTGTCACATCAAAAATAAAATTTTCTTTTTATCAGAAATATAAATAAATTGGGACAACTTGATGTGCTAAACAAAGGATCTGTATGACCAGGTAGGAAACAAATTTTCTTCCCAGTGTATATAATAATTCATAATACCATGAGAAGACATATTTTTATGGCCCTATATTCTACCAGGAAGATTCCCCCTCCTCTACATCTTCCTGGTGATTTCCCATTGTGACTACATTGTGTTAGCATAGATTATTTCTTTCACCACCCATTCCTATTATATTCCCCATCTCTTTTAAGTGATTTTTTAACATGACCTACCTGACAATGGTAAATGCAGTCACATACAGAGTATCTTTGTGCAAAGGTTAGGATGATTGTGGAGGTGTTTGATGGGATAGAAATGGCAGCTCTTCTCTAAAACATTGTTAGTGTCTGATTCACTTATGTTGAAAGGCACAGTCCAGAAAAAGGGAATAAGTCTAGTATTAGATTTGTCCCTTTGTTACAGACAGGATCTCTAAGATCTATGATCATGGCAAAGAAGACTGAGCATCTCCTTCCTCTAGTCTCTAGTTTCTTGAACATGAAGATGTTCATTCTGTTTGCAGGGATAGTTGAAATGAGAATAACCCAACCACTGGAGTTGTGAATCCAAGCCAGAACTAGAATCAGAGAAATAGGCTTTCCTCCCAGGTGGCAATATGGAAAAGGGTATATCCTTTTATAGGAAATCTCTCCCTGTCAAACATCTTTCTTTGCTTGCCCCAGATTGTCTTGACCCAGGATCTTGTGGTTTTTATGTCTCTTTTCTTGACCTGGTCTGGGGTCCAGAGCTGAGGTTCATTATAGGATCAAGTAGAGGCATCATGTACCAATCATTTGAGTATTGTAGTTATAGTGGACTTAAGCCTATTTTTCCTCAGTACTTATCTTTAGTCTCCCTTCCAACTCTTCCCCACTGGAGTCCTCTTCTATTATTGTCAAATACCCCCTTTATACTTGATCTTTTCTATTTTTTCAGATTTCTGGTGTTCACTGAAACATTTCTCCTGAAGAGAACAGTATCTTTCTCCAAGGCTTGCTGTTTCCTCTCTCACATTCTTGAAGACATAGGGCTAGAAAGAGAAATTATCTTCTCATCTGTTGTCTTCACACCTGTGATAAACCGCATTAAGTACCTGTTTTCTCAAAACCTCTTCAGCATTTATCATTTTCCTTTTTCTATCATCTCAGCCAATATGATGAGTATACAGATGTATTTAAAAGTTGTTTAATTTGCATTTCTCTATATGGCTTTTGATAGCCTGGGTTTCTTTTTTCAAAACCTATTCAATTCAATGTTAATAGTTTTCCTAATATTAAACTAACCTTACTTTCCTGATTTAAATCTTGACTTGGCATAATGCATGATCATTTTGATATGTTGCTATAGTTTTTTTGTGAATTGTTTATTTTTAAATTTTGCATTAGTATTCACTTGAGTGGCTTATAGTTTTGTCCTTCATTCTTGAAGATGACCGTGACATCAGGGAGGTGATGACATGAATTACAAGTGAATTGTATTTGAGTGAGGGAGATTGTGCAAGAAATTAATATTCTTTGTTCATTTATTAATTGAGGAATTCTTATTCTTATAAATTTGATTCATCTCTATGTAGTTTAGAAATGAGACCTTTATCATAGAAACTTGTTGCAGTTTTTTGAAGTTTCCTGATTTTTCTTCTAACTTTAGTTGCACTGGCTTTTTTGTTTAAAATTTACTAATTTTTACTCATTTTCCTTCAATGTACTTTTTTACCCTCTTGATTGGTCATGAACTCTTCTCCTATTCATCTATCTGACAAATCATTTTATCTATTTTCCAATAATTTGCTTATGACATCCCTCTTGATATCTACATCATGTAACCATGTAAGGTTATTTTGTGGTGTGAGAGCTCTTCCCAGATTAATTATCAGTTTTCCCAACAGGTTTAGATAAATAGTGAGTTCTTGTCCCCAAAAACTAGGGTCCATCAAACTCTAGTCACCTTAAACTATTCCACTGATCAACCTCTCTGTTTTTTATTTAGTTCCAAAATGATTTGATTATAACTTTGTAGCACAGTATGAAATGTGGTTTTGCTAGACTCCCTTCCCATTTGAAAAATTAAATTTCCTGGCATTATGGATGTTCTTTAGATGAATTTTGTTATTATTTTTTCTAGTTTCATAAAGTTATTCTCTGATAGTTTTATTGATATGACATTGAAGAAGTGAACTAATTTAGGTAGTATTATTTTTATTATATTGTCCCAGTCTACTCAGGAAAAATTAATATTTATACAATTATTTAGTTATGTATTTCTGTGAATAGTATTTTAAAATTATGTCCTGGTAGGTAGATTCATAAGTATTTTATACTGTTGTTAGCTGTTTTAAATGAAATTTCTTTATTTCTTCCTGCTGGAATCTAACACAAATGCTGATGATTAATATGGTTTATTTCACATCCTGAAACTTTCCTAAAGTTATCATTTGTTTCATTTAGTTTTTAATTGATTTTCTAAGTAACCATCATATAACAATAGGCAACATTTAAATAGCACTTATGTTCCAGGCACTATACTTAGTATTTTACTATTATCATCTCATTTGATGCCCATAACAACCTTTAGAAATAGATGTTATTATTGTCCCTTATTTAATAGATGAGCAAACTAAGGTAAATAGAAATTATACAACTTTCCCAGTTTCCTACCTAATAATTGTCTGAAGTAGGTTTTGAACTTCATTCTTTTTGAACCTAGGTTTGGCATGCTATCTACTATATCACCACCATCTGCCAAAAATGATAGTTTTGTTTTCTCTTTGCCTATGCTTATGTCTTCCATTTCTTTTTCTTATTTTATTGCTTTAGATAGTGTTTTTGGAATAATATTGAATAGTAATGAAGATAGTGGACCTACTTATTTTACTGTTATGGGTCAGAACTCTAAACTTGAAACAAAGGATTCTTACAAGGTACTAAGTCAGTGGAATTGATAGAGACAATAGTTATCTAATTTAGCATGGTTCAGTATAATTGATCTGATCCTACAAAGAGATGTTACAGGCCAGAACTTGAAACAAGGTACTAAGTGGAATTAAGGAGACAGTGGTTAAATCTAGTCAGTTAATGATGGTTTCCTAGTAATATAATGATTGGTTTATACTCAGTGTGGGGCATATAAGCTAGGAGCCTCAGCCAGGATTCAGTCGGGGAGATTCAGAAGCCAGAGAAGTCAGGCAGGAGTTTAAGTTCTCAGAACCAAGGCCAGACTGAAAGGCTCTCCAGAAAACTGCCCAGACCCAGGAAGGAGATAATAAAGAATCTAGACTATAAGAAAGCTAACTGGACCCCAAGAAAGGAGACAAGACTTTGAAAAAGACAATAAAGGATTTGGACTTTAACCCCTGACTATACTTGTAGTGATTACTGAACTGAAAGGAAGGCTGCTTCCAGAGACCCCAAGAAACCTCAACAGAGAATAATACATTTTAGAGAGAATATTACATTTTATTCATGATCTTATTGGAAATTCTTAATGCATATTCACTTTACAAATAAAATTTATTCTATATAAAACATATATTTATAAATAAAACAAATAAAACATATTCATATATGAAACTAATAAAACTCTTAGTTTTTTATAAATACTACTTATTATTTTAAGGAAAGAATAATTTGTCCCAATACTTTCTCATGCTTTTTAAATAAAACAAATGCTATCTCTTGACAAAAGATCTTTTTTGCATCTATAAAGTAATCATACTTTTGTTGGTTTTGTTATTTACATGGTCAATTATTATGTTAATAGTTTTCCTAATATTGAACTAGCCTTACCTTCCTGATTTAAATCTTGACTTGGCATAATGCATGATAATTTTGATATATTGCTATAGTTTCTTTGCGAATTGTTTATTTTAAAACTTTGCATTAGTATTCATTTGAGTGGCTTATAGTTTTATCCTTCATTCTTGAAGAGGACCATGACATCAGGGAGGTGATGCCATGACTTACAAGTGAATTGTATTTGAGTGAGGGAGATTGTGCAAGGTCACCAGTCTCACTTTTCCCTCCATAACTATCTGCACCCAGTGGCAAGATATAGATCAGGATGATTGAAGATGGCCCTGGGTGAAATGGGAAACCTTGGCCTTTTTAAGCTAAGGTCTTCAAACAGGTCTCAGTTTGACGGAGGTCACATCTATTCAGTGATTAATGCTGAAGAGCACTGAGGCAAAGAATCTCCTCCTTAACCTACTCCAAAAAATGTAAATAAATAAATAAAGAGAGGTAAAGCCAAAATGGCAGAGTAAAGACAAAGATTCACCTGAACTCTCCCCAAAACCTCTCCAATACCTGTAAATAATGTCTCTAAATATTTTAGAGAACCCAAATCCATAAAACATGGAGTAAAACAATTTTCCAGCCACAACAACTTAGAAAGTCAGCAGGAAAGGTTTATTGTGCCAGAATGATAGTGGAGCACAGTCCTGGCACCAACAAAGCAAAAAGAGGCTTGAGAGCCACTGAATCTGCAGTAGCAGCAACTTCTTCTGGAGCTCTCAGTTGGTAGATAGTAAGGGGGTTAAACAACTGGTAAAAAGGAGACTACAGCTTTCTCTTTGGTAGCAGTGAGGGAGGACTCTGTTGCTTTGCCCATACTTGTGTCTGGATCACAGACCTGGATGGCACCCTTACCTAGGGTGAGGAGAAGCACTAGCACACACACCTTCATTTGTTGGAAGAAAATTCTGACACATAAAAAAAATTCATGTAAAGAAATTCACTGTTAGCAACTGTTTAAACTTCATGTAAATCCATTCCTTCAATTAGGTGCATGAGATTAAAGGAAAGAATCTGGGAAACATAAGGCCTTCCAGAGAGGAGGGACTGCTCTGCACTGGAGAATTCCTGCTGCTTTGCTCTGAGTCCACTGAACAGGCTGGAGAAGTTTTTGTTCAGACCTGAAGCATTGTGGGAGAGAGAAGCTTTTACCCTGCAGATACTAATAATCTGTAACATCCTCAAGCTCCAGGCTGCTGATGGTGAGAGTGAAATCTGTCCCAGACCCATTGCCATTGAACCTGGCAGGCACGGCAGAATCCAGGCAAATAGCTTCCTAGATAAAGGAAGGGCCTGAGGGGTTGGCCAGGTTTCTGCTGGTACCAATGTAAGTAGGTAATACCATATTGACTTAAACTCTCACTGGCCTTGCACCTGATGGTGACTCTTTCTCCTGGAGATCTGGACAAAAAGATTGGAGACGGGGTCAGAAAAAGAGATAGAAATATGCTCATATCCAAATCAAGTTGTAGGAATGAGGCAGTTTTGGCCAAATGTTGTATTTACTATCAACAGGAGACAGAAACCATTTTTTCAGACATAATCTTGTAATCTGGGGCCTGATCATGTTTATTAGTCTTTGTCTTTTTATGTTGTGTCTAAGTTTGCTCACCCACAGGAACAAAGGCTCATTACTTTTTTATCCCTGAAAACCTGTAACCTTCTAAACACCTTCCCTGGGGTCTTACCCTGGACCCAGAGCACCAATAGACAGAGCAGATGGCATGGGGAGGTCATCCTGGCCTTCAGAGACTGTGCAGAGAGCACTCAGAGCCCTGAGGAGGCACGAAGGAAGGAGGAAGCTTTTATGTCCTGAGCAATCCTGAGTAGCTCCCTTGGGTCTTCATATGCAAAAGAGCCCCAGGTCTGGGAGGAGCCTCCCCTCAGGGACCCTGTGAACCACACTGAATCACTCTGGCTGATCCTGGCTTTGGGGGAAAGAGCCTCCTTCTGTTATGTCTTCAAGTGGGAGACCTCAAAAGGAAAAGAAAGATCTTGTTTAGTGGCTGATAAAGGAATGGCTACAGCTGGCTTTGGCTAAGCAAAGACAGTTTCTCTCTCTAAGCCCCAGGACTAGATTCCTAATGGGCAAGAGAGAGTTCTTTCCTCTGCAGAGAAGGCAGAGATGGCAGGAGTTCCCAGCTTGTAGCCAGTGAAAGTGTGGCCCCTGACTCTTCTCAAGGACTGACCACATTCCTTCCCTCTGCTGGAGAAAGTGTGAACTCCAGGAGGCAGTGAGTATGGGGAGGGGCCGGGATCTGGCTCAGACAGGATAGGTCCTAGCCTGGAGCTTCATTCCTATGTGAAAGGGTTTTATCAGTCATTTCATCAGATTACTATAGTTGCCCTAAGCATCATGGAGGATAATGTTATGTCTGTTCTTGTTCCCATCTTCCCATTTCAGACTTGCACTAATAGTGAGGATGCATGCTCTGGTCCATCCCATATCTTGGCTTTGACTGTTTCTACAAATGTGGATCTAAGTAAATCAGGGCTCAATGGGAGGCTGTGAAGGTGATGGTGACACTTCCAGAGACAAGAAGACTCATTCCCTTCTGGCTAATCACTTGTGTCTTGGGGGATTGCAAGAGCCTCCTGTTTGGTCCACCTCCCTCCAGTCTCTCCTCTGTCCCATCAAACAACAGTAAATGAATTTTTACAAGAAAAAGCACTAGGCTTTACTTGCTTTTTACAAAAATTTTCCAATTATATGTAAAAACAATGTTTTTTTTTTAAATTTTGAGTTCCAAATTCTGTCTCTCTTCTCCCCCTCACTGAGAAAACAATTTAATATTGCCATAATGCTAAATATGTTTCCAGAATAATTAATATTATCCAGATTAATAGCGAAACAAAACATAGTTAAAAAAGAAAACAATAGTAAAATGTTATGCTTTGATCTGTATTCAGACACTATCAGTTGAAAAAGAGCTTAGTAGGCTGTGAAACAAAATGCTTAGTGTTGGGGATACAAAAGTAAAAACAGAAATAATTCTTCCTCCATAAGTTCTCATAATCTAATGGAAATGCAATATAATAATCATAATAATTAGAATTATTATTAAGATAATTGTCATTAAATTGCCAGCCTTGGAATTTGTTCTGGTTAAGCAACCTTTTAATAAAATAGGTCAATGACTGCTCAGTTGAAACCAAAGACTCTTAAATCAAGATGCAACTCTTTCTTGAAGGCATAGAACAAAGAACAGTATAATAAAATTGATTTTAAGATTGGTGATATTGTAGAAGTTGTAACTCTTGATTGGTTATACAGATGAAGCATATGGTTCAATATGATTGGTTGAAACTTGGGAATGAGGAGCTATCAACAACCTCCTTCGAAGAACTCATTTTCTGAATTTAAGTCATTGCAGTTCAGGTGAATTTCTGAACTTAGTTTCAGAAACAAAAAAATGATTTGGATAGTAATAAAATAAAATCAATAAATGATAAATAGGATCATTTCTCAATTTTCCCCTTTGATTAATGAAAGAACTCTGTCTCCTATGGATCATTAATCTGTATTTATTTCTAGAAGATCTTTAACAAGATCAGTAAGGTACACCAACATAAGATTTTCAGTTGAAAGTTTGAAACAAACTTTAATACAGGAACTAATGAAAATTCTGAGTTACATGGGTTGTTCCAGGAAGAATAGTAACTCTAGCTTTGGGTCTACCCAACCTATTGTCCAGGGCTTTTTTCCACTTTTGGTGTCTGTCACCCAGCATGCTCAGCAACCTCACTCCAGCAGATGAACTAACTAAGGTTGATTGTAACTGATGGACCTCAAATCATTTGGTGAATTAGGAGGGGGTCTATTCCATATAAATAAAGACTTCCCTGGCTGAATAGGTGAACAATTTCTGCTAATTGATAATAAAGACCAAGGAAGCAGATACTTAGAACTTAGAATCCTTTCATAAGTCAAAAGATATCACCTATATCATTTTATCTTTTACTCTTTAATTATTTTATTAATGATCTGACAATTAATATCAAAAACGCAGTAGTTCCCTCCCGGTTAGTACCACAACTTCAACGCATGAAATGATTTGTTACCGAAAATAGAGAGATTTTGAATATTGTAGGTAAGTTCACTTACTTTGACACTATACTTTCCAGGGATGTACACATATGTAATGAGGTTGCATTGACAGAGGCATCTCAGCCTTTGGAAAGTTCTGAATGTAAGCAGGGGAGAAAAGAGGGATTAGACTGCCTACCATCCTGAAGGTCTACAGAACTGTTGGGCCAACCTCATTACTGTGTGCCTGGGAAACCTGGAGAGTCTGCCAGCACCATGCTAGAAAGTGGAATTGCTTCCTTTTGCACTGAATTCCTTGGAAAATTCTGATGCTCATCTGGCAAGGTGAAGCAGTGAATGCAGAGTTCTGTTCTTGTGCTAAACTGCCAAGCAATCAAACTGCTGCAGAGGTCAACTCCAATGGGCTGGTCCCATTGTTTCAATGCCAAAAATATATTTGCGTAAAAGATTTCATGAGGAGAACACAAGGCAAGTGCTCACATTGAAATCAGATGAAGCAACATAAGGGCATTCTCACCATAGCTCTGAACAACTTTTGTATAAATTATGAGACATGGAAGACACACTGACACTAAATCATCCAGCATGCTATCAAAGAAAATGCTGTGCTATAGGAGAGAAGCAGAATTGAAGCATCTCAAAAAATGGTATATAAAAATTTAGAAAAATATATGCTCCAAATGTCCATATGAACCACCTTGTAGAATCTTCTCAGGTCATATTGGTCTGATCAGCCAAAGATTTACACACTGTACACTGAGACACGCATAGGGATGTCATTTCTGTCTTCCTCAACTGCAAAGGAGAACAATAATCAACCTGCCAAGGCGAAATTTAAAAGAAATAATAAAAAGAATAATAATAACAGGCCCATTCATCAAGGGTGGGAATAGGTTCTTTCCTATAACCAATGAACTAAGAAGAGAGAGTATAGAGGGCTGGAACTCTGAAAAGGTGTGCTTGAATCAGACAACCAAGCATGTAAGGCTAATTACATATTCGCTATGGGACAATGACTCTATTAGCATATGTTTGGGTAAATGGCTCTTCTCACTCTTGGTGCTGGCTCAATGTTTGGTGTTAAGATAATCGTAGACAAGAATTAGAGGGTGGGGTGACAGAGGCAGAGTGACTTTTGCAGCAGGATGAGGAGGACAGAAGTAGGTGATTTTGGATCCAAGAATCCTGGAGCCTTATGGCAGTCTGTCTGTATCCTTCACTTCTCTCCCTAAAGACCAAGGATTTTTACTTATCCTGACTCTGGCTGATCCTGAGGCCTCCAGGGAGGTAGCCCGGATTTTACAAGAGAGTCCTTCTGTGTTTAGTTCCTTAAATGAGATTGCCTTATCACATGACCAAAACAGGATTCTTGAAGTGGGAGGAATCATCAGTAAGTCAATGAAATGAATTTCCACGTAGAATCACGTGCAGGTACAGAGAATGCAAGAACCAATTTCCCTTCCCCCAACTGGGAACTTTGGCTGCAAGAACCTCAGCCCCAAACCCTCATTTCAGCCTCTCTCTGTGGTGGTTCCATTAGAGATAAGATTGCTACTTCATAATTCTTCCTTCTTCCTTTGTTCTTCCTCATTCTTTCCTCCTTAGGATGTAATTTAGAAAATGCCTTCATTTTACTGGATCAATAGATAATAGAGTAGTCTTCTCTGGCCTCAGAAAGTATCTCTGTTTTAAGTGATATAGATGGCCAAGTCCTGATGTCCTCTGGTACTTTAAATAGACAATAGATCTGACCATAAAATTCCTCTACATAGTGCACATCAAATGGAAGAAGTTTAATAAAGGTTTACTGACAGACTGAATAAACTCTAATGGATTCTTTTTCTCTTTGGGATAAAATACAAACCATCCTGTTGTTTAAGACCTTTCCTATGTAGTTCAGCATCCCTTTACAAATTAATTGTACAATTTACTCCTTTATTAATTCCACAGTCTGTTAAGGGACAGGTTAATTCTCCGAGAGCCTCCACAGCTATGGATCATAACATCTGAAGGACTTGCAAGGCAGCCTTTGCTGACACAGGTGTTAGAGACTGGAAATGAGATAAATTGGAGAGAGGTCAGACAATGCAACAGCCTCTCAGTGGAGAGGTCAGAGCACAGCAACGGCCTCTCAGTCTTCTTGTATCATCCTTTCATAAGAGGAGATCCATTCTGTAGGTCTGGATTGGATCTACAGCAGTCACTGTCAGGTGGCTCCTATGTATTCCAAAAGCTCCCATATATTCCAACAACAATCCAAATTAAATAGTCATCTTGCTCTCTATTAAAAAAGGATATTTTGTTTTTTTTCTCCAGGTCATTATTGGGCTGATCCCCATTCCTTAATTTTACTCTAAACATGCCAGATTATAAAAATCCCTAGCCTTCTGCAAAACTGAATTCAAGCACCTTCTCTTAGAGGATATTTGGTTTCCTTGGCTGCCCATGTCTTTTGTTCCAATTAAAATGAATTACATTTGTATAGAGTTTACTCTGCCTATTCTAGTACCTTCATTTCAAGTAAGAAAATCCT